>NW_015150849.1:496261-537442 GCF_000732505.1 Cyprinodon variegatus
GCTTCCTCCCACAGTCCAAATACATGACTGTTAGTTGGCTTCTCTACAGTCCCTTTAGGTTTGAGTGTGTGCGTGAATGGTTGTTTGTGGGTACAACATCAGGGTGTACCCCGCCTCTCACCCATTGACTGCTGGAGATAGGCACCAGCACCCCTCGCAACCCCACTCGGGATAAGCGTGCTAGAAAATGGATAGATGGATGGATGCATAAGAAGGAAAAAAACAAACTCAGAAGACCAGCAGCTGTAATTAAAGTAAAGGGTAAAATATATCAATTTGTAGGACTGCATACATTTTTTTTTTTACATCTTTTGAAAGTCTTCCTTTGTTTTCATCCTAGTGCCTTGTTTATTTAGGGTTATCAGAACAAATAAGGCTAATTCCAAATGTCCACCACACTTTTCAGATTTGTTTTTATTTTTAGAAACATTTTGAAATGTGTAAAATGTCCCTGTTCCTTTGCAGATATGTATAACTCCTGAAAAAAGCAGTTAGGTTTGTGGAGACCTAAACATGTGAAGAAGTCCAGGATCCACTTGACAACTGTGAGTCTACAGAATGTAATGTAAAGGGGAAAAAAAACTAAAGTGTGTTTTACGTTAGAAAGCATCACAATTTTTAAAACCTGTCATCGGCCATCAGGAGTGAAGGGTGGAGACTAGGAAGGCGTGTCGACTTTAGGGACGAATGAAGAGCGCAGGGGAGAAGGAGTGGACACCTCAGAGCGCACCAGAAGCTGGGAGGTATCAGCATAAAAACAAGCCTCTTTCAACAAAAATGATCACCGGTTGAATATGATTTTGTGCGGACATTCATTTTTTTAGCTGACAAGCGTTGTTAACTTGTATTTAGAAACATCCTCCCTGTCAAATGGAGTGCTGAGGGAAGTTCTCACTATTTGCGCAACAGGTTCTGCCTCACAGATTTTACTCCGATCCATGTAGGTGGAAGAAGCATGTTGTCTAGATTTCCCTCCTTTGCGGTTCAGAAGGAGATCAACTCATGGGATGTGGTGGCTGCAGAGTCAGGTTTAACTTGGGGAAAGTGCTCTCCAAAGTCTCCGTGTTCTTCACCATGGTCCTAATATTTACCTATTTTTTCTACTGTCTAACTGGATTATGCGATTCGGCTCCGAGGACTTTATTTAGCAAAGAAACTGACGGAGACTATGACGACCTGGAAGATCGCAGCCAGGTGTTGGTAAATATGCGGCCAGCTGTTCTTGCGCAGCTCCATAACAGGACAGCCTCTCCAGGCGCGCCGCAGGTGGACGCAGAGGAGCAGCTTCAGCAGTACGAGCAAGGCAGCGAGAG
The DNA here is from genome assembly GCF_000732505.1 of Cyprinodon variegatus. Lineage (NCBI taxonomy): Eukaryota > Metazoa > Chordata > Actinopteri > Cyprinodontiformes > Cyprinodontidae > Cyprinodon > Cyprinodon variegatus. Next base: position 497,575 of record NW_015150849.1, read on the forward strand.
GGAAACAAACAGCATCCCTGTTGCCAACAACTATGGGACCAAAAGGCTTCCGAAGGCGATAATAATTGGCGTAAAGAAAGGAGGAACCCGCGCTCTGCTGGAGTTTCTGCGCATCCATCCAGACGTGAGGGCGTTTGGCGCAGAGCCCCACTTCTTCGACAGGTTTTATGACCGAGGGCTGGAGTGGTACAGGTAGGCTGCTTTCACAACAGGTTTATATGATTACAGATGCGTTTTAAAGGGACATTTAGGATTTATTATGTATAAAACTATAAAATGTCCTAAATAATTTAAAGTGTATAAAATGTTAAACTTGCTTTAAATTGTTTAACCCTTTATAGGGTAAGTTACTGTTTTTGATCAATTGCATCCCCCTTACAAATGGAGTCCCCCCCCCTCCCGTCTCTCAGTGAGGTCTAGAAGCACAAGATCTATATCCAGCCATTCAGCAAAGATCCAGCTACATGACTGTAAATCTAACTTTGGCATTTAAACAATTAGATGAGCCCTTGAATGAAATATTACCTACTAGAAATTTATTTGATAAGAGAGTTCACAAGTCAAGAAAAAAATGTTAAAAATCTAATTGAAAAGTTAAAAAGTTAATATGCCTAGTTAACAATTACATTATGGTTTATAAACTAAAAAATCTAAGTGCCAGTATCAGTATTAATGCTTCTAAGGTTATGTTGTACCCAAAAAATGTCTTTTTCGCTTCAGAGTGTTTTTCTTGAATTTCTTATAGAAGCACTTTTGTTATTTTTCTTAATATATTGGGGCAAAGTGGATGGATGGATGGATTGATAGACATTAACATAAATTTTTGCCCTTAAAAATATCCATATTTTTTTAATGTTAAAAAGGTAATAAGGTCTTGTCCTGGATTCTAATAACACTATTGGCTTGAAATTTGGGTTTTTCAAAGGATTTCACTGATTGCACTTTAAAGGGTTAAGAATAATAAAATAAATAGATAGATAAAAAAAAAAAATATATATATATATTTTTTTTTTTTATCTATCTATTTATTTTATTATTCTTAACCCTTTAAAGTGCAATCAGTGAAATCCTTTGAAAAACCCAAATTTCAAGCCAATAGTGTTATTAGAATCCAGGACAAGACCTTATTACCTTTTTAACATTAAAAAAATATGGATATTTTTAAGGGCAAAAATTTATGTTAATGTCTATCAATCCATCCATCCATCCACTTTGCCCCAATATATTAAGAAAAATAACAAAAGTGCTTCTATAAGAAATTCAAGAAAAACACTCTGAAGCGAAAAAGACATTTTTTGGGTACAACATAACCTTAGAAGCATTAATACTGATACTGGCACTTAGATTTTTTAGTTTATAAACCATAATGTAATTGTTAACTAGGCATATTAACTTTTTAACTTTTCAATTAGATTTTTAACATTTTTTTCTTGACTTGTGAACTCTCTTATCAAATAAATTTCTAGTAGGTAATATTTCATTCAAGGGCTCATCTAATTGTTTAAATGCCAAAGTTAGATTTACAGTCATGTAGCTGGATCTTTGCTGAATGGCTGGATATAGATCTTGTGCTTCTAGACCTCACTGAGAGACGGGAGGGGGGGGGACTCCATTTGTAAGGGGGATGCAATTGATCAAAAACAGTAACTTACCCTATAAAGGGTTAAACAATTTAAAGCAAGTTTAACATTTTATACACTTTAAATTATTTAGGACATTTTATAGTTTTATACATAATAAATCCTAAATGTCCCTTTAAAACGCATCTGTAATCATATAAACCTGTTGTGAAAGCAGCCTACCTGTACCACTCCAGCCCTCGGTCATAAAACCTGTCGAAGAAGTGGGGCTCTGCGCCAAACGCCCTCACGTCTGGATGGATGCGCAGAAACTCCAGCAGAGCGCGGGTTCCTCCTTTCTTTACGCCAATTATTATCGCCTTCGGAAGCCTTTTGGTCCCATAGTTGTTGGCAACAGGGATGCTGTTTGTTTCCCTCTCGCTGCCTTGCTCGTACTGCTGAAGCTGCTCCTCTGCGTCCACCTGCGGCGCGCCTGGAGAGGCTGTCCTGTTATGGAGCTGCGCAAGAACAGCTGGCCGCATATTTACCAACACCTGGCTGCGATCTTCCAGGTCGTCATAGTCTCCGTCAGTTTCTTTGCTAAATAAAGTCCTCGGAGCCGAATCGCATAATCCAGTTAGACAGTAGAAAAAATAGGTAAATATTAGGACCATGGTGAAGAACACGGAGACTTTGGAGAGCACTTTCCCCAAGTTAAACCTGACTCTGCAGCCACCACATCCCATGAGTTGATCTCCTTCTGAACCGCAAAGGAGGGAAATCTAGACAACATGCTTCTTCCACCTACATGGATCGGAGTAAAATCTGTGAGGCAGAACCTGTTGCGCAAATAGTGAGAACTTCCCTCAGCACTCCATTTGACAGGGAGGATGTTTCTAAATACAAGTTAACAACGCTTGTCAGCTAAAAAAATGAATGTCCGCACAAAATCATATTCAACCGGTGATCATTTTTGTTGAAAGAGGCTTGTTTTTATGCTGATACCTCCCAGCTTCTGGTGCGCTCTGAGGTGTCCACTCCTTCTCCCCTGCGCTCTTCATTCGTCCCTAAAGTCGACACGCCTTCCTAGTCTCCACCCTTCACTCCTGATGGCCGATGACAGGTTTTAAAAATTGTGATGCTTTCTAACGTAAAACACACTTTAGTTTTTTTTCCCCTTTACATTACATTCTGTAGACTCACAGTTGTCAAGTGGATCCTGGACTTCTTCACATGTTTAGGTCTCCACAAACCTAACTGCTTTTTTCAGGAGTTATACATATCTGCAAAGGAACAGGGACATTTTACACATTTCAAAATGTTTCTAAAAATAAAAACAAATCTGAAAAGTGTGGTGGACATTTGGAATTAGCCTTATTTGTTCTGATAACCCTAAATAAACAAGGCACTAGGATGAAAACAAAGGAAGACTTTCAAAAGATGTAAAAAAAAAAATGTATGCAGTCCTACAAATTGATATATTTTACCCTTTACTTTAATTACAGCTGCTGGTCTTCTGAGTTTGTTTTTTTCCTTCTTATGCATCCATCCATCTATCCATTTTCTAGCACGCTTATCCCGAGTGGGGTTGCGAGGGGTGCTGGTGCCTATCTCCAGCAGTCAATGGGTGAGAGGCGGGGTACACCCTGATGTTGTACCCACAAACAACCATTCACGCACACACTCAAACCTAAAGGGACTGTAGAGAAGCCAACTAACAGTCATGTATTTGGACTGTGGGAGGAAGCCGGAGTACCCAGAGAGAACCCACGCATGCTTGAGAAACAACTGTCTTGGAAATTTCACTTGCATGTGCATATAGAAAAAAAAAAAAAAAAAAAAAAAAAATAATAATATTTTGAAATGTTTCCACTGTGAGTTCTGGTTTCAAAAACACATTTTTTTCCCCAAAAATGTAGAGGAGACACTCTGGACACAACATCTAAACGACATAATATCTATGCAGATTCACCTACGCTCAGCTCCATTTGGGAAGGATCCTACAAACATCAATATTTTTATGAGGCTGGACTATTCTGGACCATTTTCACACTTTTTTATACATGGATCTAAACATTTCCACTGTAGCTCTGCATGGCTAAATGTTTCGGTTGATTGTCAAATTGAAAGATAAATAATCACCCCACACTTGAGTCACACTTGAGTCATTGGAAGTCTTTTCTTCCAGGATTTGCATGTATTTACCTCCATTCAGTCAACTCTGACCATCTTATCTGTAAATTCTAAAAAAGAAAAAAAAAATCCCTATAATGCTACCAGGATCACACAGATGAACTCTATCAAAAAATTTCTGCCGAGAGGACAGGATTTTATTTAAAGGTTTCATTGTGGAGTATAATAAGTCCAAATCCTGAAAACAATTTTCCTATTGCTACTTGATAAAACTGATATAATGCTTTATCTTATAAATTCCATGAAAAATCTTTTAAGCTTGTGTTTATAATGTGAACCAATATGAAAACGTTCCACATGCAGGCTGATTTTCAATGCACTTTTGGATAAACTGTCCGGATCTTGATTAAAACTACTTTCCAAATAACAGCCTGAGAGCATCTACCATTTTTTGTATTCTGACTGCACACACAGACACAAAATTAAACCAAAACACAGACATCAACTCTCCTGAAACACAGCTTTAAACCGAAGCAAAGGAGAACAGCTCACTGCCCGCTACAGTATGACAGGATGACAGTGTCACCTTCAGGGTATATTGGATGTTTCTCTGACTTTGTAAAGCCAGAGCAGGTATAAGGTTTCTTCTGACAGTCAAATGAAGTTCAGACTTTGAACAGACTGTGGGGAATCTGTTTTGAAGGATAAGAGGATAAAAAAGAGGGTGGAGTGGTAAAGGCTGGATAATCTATCTAAGGAAAAGGTGAGCAACTAAGCCCTCAAGCAAAGTATCCTGGGAGAGAGATCATGAATGCACTCCAGTCTAAATGTAAAGTTCGAGCACTACATGTTTATAAGTCTTATTCTGCAGCAATAGCTCAGATGTTTTTGAGGTTTGATGGTTTTAGCAAAAAGACATGGATTTTGCCCCGGTAACTTTTCCTATTTGTGCTATTGCTGTTAGAGTCATGACTAAGTACACCCTCTCACAAATGTATCGATTATGTGCACTTTACAACTTGCTGAAGACAAATCCTGCCTGAAATGAACAAATCGAATTTTAATCCATTTGGATGAAAAATTCCTTTGAAGATGTCGACTTAAAAAAAAAATGAGAAAAGCAAAATTTTCCCCCTCGATTGATGAATGTTAAAATATGAGAAATCAGAAAATTGTGTTTGTGTGAGGTAATTGGTGCATTAAGGACCTATTTCTTTATTCCCACATGACATACAAATGTAATTGGGAAAAAAATCATAAAACTATTTAAATCTACAAAGTAGACATTAGGTGGATTAAAACACTAGAACACTGCAAAGGAAAATCTTTAATAGCAAATGAAGCCTAGGCATATTTGTGATATTTCTAGGCCTTACCTGCCCATCCAGACTGCCACGTCACTCAGACCTACCCCTACCAGTCTTCTTCTGCTCCGAATCCTTCTTAGCAGCCAATAGCATCCAAGACGCTACTTTACAAGCTGCCTCATTACAGTGAAGTGTGTCTGCCTTTCCAACCAGCTGTAACCCACCTCCACCTCAGTGTTTAAGGCCAAGAGGGAAAAGTCTTCATTTCTATAGATCTCTGCAAGCATCTGATCACCAAAAACCTTCATATTAATTCATGTCAACAAACTCATTAAATGCCTCATTGTGAGATTCAGTTAAAGTTTCTTTATATAAACTGTTCAATATGTCTGTTTAAAAATAATGAAATTAGTGTTATGACAAAAAATAAATAAATGAATAATCTATACTTTAGCCAAGATTCTTATTGAATATTGATCTTTGTGAAGGACTGATGATAAAAAGTTATTTTTTAAAAGGCCCACCTCTAAATGCACAAACCTGTACCCCTTTCCGAGAGGGAACACCTATTAAGCCTATTTATCTTCGTGCATGCTCTGTTGAAAAGCTGCTGTTTGCATCGCTCACACAAGCTTACTTTCTAAAAGAATATTTGCAATTGATCCACTATGTCAGACTCACAACCAGTAAGAGAAAATGGGGACAAGCACATAGCCTTACATAAACATGTCACCAGAATGTTTGACAATTAGGAGGACCACTTATCTTGATGATCCACTCGGAAAAAGAACCTCCTCCACTATACCTTTAATCAAACATTTCCAAAAAGAGATGGAATCTGTAGATTTTTTTTTCTTTTTTGTTTGAAGATTTTCCTGAGTTAAATACAGCAGAACAGACCCAAACATGATACTACTTTGATGTCTATTTGTATATTTGTGTTATTCGCTGCTATTAAAGGTTTTACCTTTTTCCATTTATTCATTATTCTAGTAATTTAAAGACATAATAGTGAACTTTACAGGAATAAATTCAGTTGATCCAACATATTTGGAATGCACTCTTTTCTGTAAATCTGTAAAGTTCTGTGAAGTCAAACTTTGGAGCCATTTCAAAACACGTAACGACTGCATGAGATGTTTGTGTTGCAAGCATTGTTTTATATTTGAAATGCTATAATAAATCATAATGAAACTAACCAAATAATAAACCTGTCTTGAAGACTATATTTGAATTTCAAGTGAAAGTATTGTTTTCAATTCAGGCTCTGTAAAAACTAAACAAACAAGGCATGAGAATGTTAATTAGAGAGCTTTAGAGATCCTGGTAGGTGTATTATGTTACCAGTGGACAGAGCCAGTCTTGCTTTTCCTCAGTGTTCTGGCGGAACTTCAGAAAGGTAGCAGGCTCTTTATTGAAATCTTCCGGCGATAAATCAAAATTTATCACAGAAATGTTAAGTGTGGTTAATTGAAAAACGAAAATGTTTTTAAGTTAAATTATGAAAAACCATTGATTGTTGATTCCTAATCAAAAAAAGCGCTATATGAAGGAAAACAATGTGTTTAAATGTTTTTACAGGTTTTCCAAAGCAGCACAGACAATGGGAAAAGGTTCATGGTATCGGCATTGCTTTCATTAGAAGCATTAATTTCTTTCCCCCTACGATAATTGCTTCATTCAGGGCTGCACTGACAGGTTTGGACCTTGGAGTGTAAACACAGAGATTAAAGACAGGGCTGTGGAAAACAAACATGCAAGCTGTGAGCTGTGCCTGGTTGTATGCAGGACTAAACCTGGATCCCACATTGGTGAGCTCACACTCATGTGCAGGCGTTTATGCATGCATATCTGTAATTCAGGCGATGTTTCCAGCCGTCCTGCCCGCAGGTTTCGTTCTGGTGCTGCTTCCCTGCTGTGTGTGCCAGGAGATAGAGATTTCCATGGCCAGAGGCCTGCTGATGGAGCATACATGTGTCAGCCATTACCGCAAATTAGAAATCCTTTGCAGCCACGGTTGGATGTTCCACCCCAATTTTGTAAACTCAAGGATGAAGAGGAAGCTGTCACCTATTTGCCATTCCCTGCAGAATCCTTGGAGCCACTGAAGCAGCTCCTTAAAATCACTGCTCAGAAGAAAGCATTTAGCCCAACCTTGGCTAAAATTTCCTATACTATTACAATTCATTACACGTCTGGTGTTAAAAACAAGGAGATTCCAACTGAATTACTTCATATATGAACACTAATTAAATTAAAGTGTTACGCAAAAGTCCTTGTATCCTGCCATTACTTTTTTAACGGTCTTTGTATAGCAAGCAAAAAGTGGTGCAACATTTATGAGGTGGAAGAAAAGGGATAGTTGTAAAATGTTATTAACAAATAAAAACCTAGAAAAGGCTTTGCAAACCACATTATTTGGGAGAACAGAACCAGGTCGTTTGGTGTATGTATCACATCTGATTTTGCTCTTTCTTTTTAGCCAATTTGCCCTTAACACTTAAAGTTACTCATTTAAAGGTATAGTGGAGGATGTGCTTTTTCTGAGTGGATCATCAAGATAAGTGGTCCTCCTAATTGTCGATCATTCTGGTGATATGTTAATGTAAGGCCGCCCGACGTGGTCATCCCCATTTTCTTTCTTTTTTTTTTTTTTTCCCCATTTCGTCCCCATTTTCACTTACCAGTGGCGAGTCTGACAAAGTGGGAAAATTGCAAATCTTCTTTAGACAGGTCATAGCTAATATAAGTAAGCTTGTATAGGCTATGAGAACAGCAACATTTAAACAGAACGTGCACGAGGACAAATGGGCTTGTGGATACTCTGTACGTATTTAATAAGCGTTCCCTCTCGGGTACAGGGTTATGTATGTATATTTGTGTTTTTAAAGTGGAGTGTCTTTTCAAAAAATTGCGAAAATTCTACACTATACCTTTAAGGTCCAGATTTTGACTGGTTTACTCTAACACATCCAGGAGTTTGATTTAAACTATAGGCTCTGCAACATACATGTACTTTGCCCTTTAGTCTCCACCCAGAGCAGCTCTCTGTGTATTTTGCTTTTTAACCACTACGTTGGAAACTTTGATTTTTAATTGATGTTTCCCTTCTACTTTTATAGAAGCTTGATGTTATTTGTCAGTATAACATCTGTAAATAGTAAGTAAACAAGTCCAAAGGGAATACGTGCTTCTACAAAGAACTGTAACTGTTTGTGGCTTTCCTCGTCTGCAGCAGGTGATCTAAAAGAGGTTAAACACACAAAGAAACGTCTCAATCCTCATATTGTTGTGTCTCAGCTTTGACTCTTTGAAGAGGGAGCAGATGCCACGCTCTCTCGCTCGCAGACATGAAAGATGTTTAACAGCCAGGCCCTCAGGTAGGGAGGATCTCAGAGCACAAAGGCTCTCAACAAAGCAGCTGCAAAGCCTCACCTCCCCAACTTTTCTCAACAAACTTGGATATAAAGACGGAAAGATGAAGGGTTGAAAAATGTCCCTCAGATCTCCATCCCTGCATACAAAAGCCTCTTCCTGTTCTCCACCCACCCTCTTTGCTTGGGCCACATAACCTTCGCACAGGTGCATTAAAGGTGTGATCTCCAGCTTGACTTGCTCACTCACACATTTGCCCTGTAGCTTTATGGAGACGTCACTGCATGGATCAGTTGAGCTGAGATCAGAGAGTGGACCTGTTTGGAGTTTGCACAACAGCATTGAAAGCAGACCGCCATCTTGAGTGCAACATGGAAGTAATTTATATCTCCTGAGGAAGTTGCTGGCTTTAATTTCCACTGTTTGGATTATTTGGGGTTTCATTAAAACAAAGTATTTATTTTATATAAACAAATAAAATAAAAACTCCTTCTACAGCAGCAAATAACCAGCTGCTGAAAGCAGTTTTCGATATGTCTTTCATCTTGACAATAAAAACCTGAATACCTTTCCAGACAGCATGTCTATACAGGCGCTTTGGAGTTTTTTCAAAAGTGTTATTTACTGTTGCTCTGAGCTGTATCATAGTAGGAGAAGAGGGCAAGATGGAATCCAAAGGGAATTAAAGTGAATGACAATCATGTCATCGCATAAGCCGCAGACCGTTCGGGAAATGCCTTCCTTTCTAATCCGCAGCTCTGTGGTGAAAAGTGTAGGATCTGGTGGTTGGCTCCAAAGTGGCGTTGGGTGTGTTAGGAAGGGTGGAGGAGAGGGGGCAGGGGTGTTGTGGGGGGAACGGAGGGCGACTCGAATGTGTTTGTGCCTGTGCGATGAGTGGGAGAGACAGAGGAGCAAAGTTGAAGAGGAGATGTTCAAGTGGAAGCTCTTGTTATTAGCAAAGTATACAATTTCATGCCTCCGAGCTCAGTTTGGGAGAGTTTTAATCATGTAGATGTAGGTCTGACAAAAGGTGCAAAGGTGGAGCAGGCATTTCAAAACTAAAGCATGAGTCTGATTGACATCCATATCTGCAGGATCATGCTGTGCCTTGCCGGAGGATTTAAACACTTTGAACTTTTCCACATTACATCCACAAATTTTAACTTGTTTTATCGGGAGTTTATATGATAGACCAACACAAATTAGTGGATAACCATGGCATAGAGGGAGCTGTGTTTAGTCTATTCTAACTAACCAATATACAAACAGTACAAGCCATTACTTTCAAAAGTAACCTTATTGGTACATAGAACCGAATCTCAGTATAATTTCAACCATTCTTGATCTGATCAGATAGCATTTATAGAACAACAGCATTATAAAACAAAAAGCAAGCTGATGGACATGTCAGTGAAGAACCTGTGAAGAACTTTAAAGCAGGTTTATGTTATAAAACACGGTAAGTTTTAAACATCTTGGAGAAAACTTTTCCAATATCTTAAAATGAAAATCATACACAATCATAAAGCAGCCAAAGTTATTCACCTTAATGTAGAAGACTATAAAATTGAGACATAGCACAAGGTTAACAGTAATTCTCAATGAGCTAAAGAAGTGCACTACTCAGGTAGGAGAATATGTCGACATTACTACTAATCATTACTTTTAAATATCTGAAATTTCTGGAAAATAGGCAAGAATGAAGCCACTGTTAAATAAAAGGCATAAGAAGCACAATTTGCAGAATGCTCGAAACATCTTTGGGCACAGGACAAAATTTTCAAAGCAGAAAAAATGTATAAAAGAAAACTTACACTGCATTTCACCCTAAGCACATATTTTCTTCCATCATGCCATTGAGATGCCAGCGAGTACAGAGAAGCTGGTCAGATTTCATGTGAAGATGAATGCATTAAAAATACAGGGAAACCATGAAGTGAAAACCTGTCAGCAATGGGAAAAGAATTGAGACTGGAGCTGTTTTTTTAATCAACTTTTAAAGACAACAACAACTCCAAATATACAATCCAAGCTGTGATGGTATAATTTAAATCAAAGCATATCAGTACGTAAGAATGTCCTAGTCAAAGTCCAGGCCTAAATCTATATGAGTTCTCCTCATACAATCTTACTGAGCAAAAAATGCAAAAGCAAAAAATGGTAAACATGTCCATCACTAGATGCAGAATGCTGGTAAAAAAAACATACCTTTAAGGATTTGCTGTTTTTTGGGCAATTATTGGTTCAGCACATTCAGATATGCATAACTAAAAAAAAAAAAAAAAAATATATATATATATATATATATATATATATATATATATATATATATATATATATATATGTGGACACAATAGTTCCTTGAAACAGCAGTCTTTTTTCGTGTATGACTGAGAAAACGTCAATTTTGTGTTGGGCCTTTGTTTGGGCAAAAACCAAACAAAGGTAAGTGCTGAGAACATAAATAATTAGTTAAAATGTAGAGAAGAATGTTGATTGACCTTCAGAAAAGGCTGATGAACCAGTCATTAAGACGCAGAAAACTGGGCTCTTTGAAAAGAGAATATGAAGAAGCTAGGAATGATTTATAGCCTTTGCACAGTTCTGTACATTTAAGCATGTGGTTACGGAGGCCTATTGTTCCATCCTGCAACTATCTGTGGAACCCAATCCTATTTATGGTTTTTCAGTGAAATGCCTGTGGGTTGCTCCGTGTGGCTTCCTTTCATTGAAACTCCTCGTCGCCTTAAATGTTGATTGCCGTGACGTCAGCTTAAAACCTCAATCCTGCCTTTTATGTGTCGCTGTCACCCTCTATCTCCGCCCAGCGAGCGAAAAACAACTCTTTCCATTGCTGTGAATCCCCAATGCGAACCTTTAGATTGAACACTGAGCTTCTGTAACTGGAGTGAGAGTTTCCACCCGAAAAGAGTGCTTGATAGTTTTCACACCCGCTCTGCATGAGCAAAACAGTTAAAATGAGATCTGTGAGTACACAGTTGGCAGAGTGCCGCGTGATTTCACTGGGTCCTACGTGTTCATTAATGTAAACAAGTCCAGCCTGGTTTCTGTAAATAAAAACACAAACAGCCATCAGATGGGTGTTAACAGAGCGTAATTACTGGTGTAAAACCACAGCAGTTTGTCTTCTTTCTGGAGTTTCCCATGTTTTTTTCAAATTCCAATCTGTCAAAGTAACTGTGAGAAGAAAAAAAGGAGCTGTCATCTTAAAAAGAGAGAGAAAAAAGAGGGAAAACATTTCTGCTGTCCAAGGGCCCTCAGTTGAATCAATTCTGCTAAAATCGGATCACCTGTCCTGTTAGATCCTGCAGGCCAGAGGGAGGGTGCAGCAGAAACAGGAGATAGGCCTCTACCCTGTGGGATCTTTCACAGGAATGTGAATTTGTGTGAGACCTAAAAACGGGCAGCTCCGGTGCTAAAGGTTGTTTTTGCCAAAAGGGACGGGAGTGTACCAAAAATGTGACCTAGCAGAAGGAATAACAGTGTTGCTATGAGATAAATGAGGCATCAAAGTGGGAATATTTCACTTTATGGATTGACATGTTGATTAGTTTGTGCAAGATGAATAAAAAGTGACAGACAGTTTAATTGCTTTGACACTCTCAAGTCGACATAAAATTTAACACAAGTTTTCTCTCTCAAAGAGGTGTCAATATCAGGGTTTTTTTTTTTTCTACTTTCAACAGACACGTTATAAGGGGAAAAAAATAGAGTTGCATAAAAGCAAAACATTTTAACACATTAAAAATGCTGCTTTGAAATAAAAATAATCTGATAGCATGAAGTAGGCTACAAGGTCTCAAAAAGAAATCCATCATGTCTGATTGGGAAGAAATACTAGAACATATCACGACAGAGTCATTTATATTTATGAAAGGAATCTAGACAAACATCAAAGACACTGAATGCGTAATGGGCCTCAGTTCAGGTCGACGCGCCATAATTCAACAATATACACAAAAAACCGATGCCGGACGAACAAAAAGATCTGGCAAAAAAATATCTTGATGCTTCAAACTTTTGGAAAAATATTGCATAGACAAAATAGAAAAAGGTGAGACTTTTTTGGAATGCGTCTGTTTATTAACATCGGAACACACCTAGAGTCAAACATGGTATTGGGAGTGTGATGGTTTGGTTCTTTAATCATATTTGCCCCTAGATTAAACAACAGGACAATAATCCCAAACTCTCTTAGAGGCGTGGATGAAAGTTTGATTTCAGAAGTGTGGGGGGACCCAAGTATTTTATGTAATATAAATAACTTTAAAGTTTTTGACCATCCAATCCCAGACCTAATTCAGTGGGGCAGCAGATGTTTGTAAAACGAGATTCTCAGGAGTAAAAGCGATGACAGCCAATCATAAAAGAAAAGATGGCGGTCTAAATTCAGGGATGCGGACTTCAACTTGAGCTGCGGTTTCCGCTTAGTCCTAGTGCTCGACGAATGTCTGTGTACTGTAGCATAACTTTGTTTTTAGACGGTAAAACATGCAGGGGACCAAAACAGACATTTAAAAAAGAGCAGGGGACATGTCCCCCCGTCCCCCCACCAAAATTACGTCCATGCACAGAGGTCATCTGCTAGAAAATGCAGATAAACAAAGCAAAACAGATATTACATTTTTGCTGCTGCCTACACATAATCTGGATTTAGATCCCGTGAAATCACCTTAAATAGGCGGTTCATTTACGACATTGTTGCTAAAAATAAAATAATAATGCAAACAGAAGTCAGATGAGATTCCTAGGCAATGATGTAAAAGATATATCCACAAACATTACCTGAACTGCGCCGCATTTGACAAAATTGCTGCGTCTTTGTGCCAACTTGGATCCAAATGTAATTTCACAAGTCAGAGCAGGTTCATCGCTTCTTTAGTTGTGGTATTATAAAAATCACATATCCATCCTCCATCTTCAAAGCGTGACCACAAACTCATTTTCTTGTTGGCCTGATAATCATAAGAGGATGTCAGAGAGTTTCATTCCTGTGGGAACATATTCTGAGTCGTCTTCTTTTTCAACCTCCACGCCAGGAGAAGCGCAGCACTCAAAAACACATAACTGGTCCTTGCCGAAGCGCTCATCTGGACTCACTTTAGGGTTTTGAGGTCTGTGATTTTTGGGGACTCGATGAGCCGCAGGTCCACATGAGAGCGGGGAAGCTCTTCTGAAGGCTAGCCCAAAACAGATTAGAAGTTAATAAGTATTCACTTCCTGTAGTAATTGTTGCAGATAGGCACTGAAAAGCAGGGACTTTAATGTGTTTGATGTTGGAAGTGTTCTCTGTCTGACAAGCAAATAAAGAGACTTCAGAGTTTCTCGACAATGAGTGACAGGGAAAGATTGTGGGATATTTGGTTTTTTGGAAAGGAAGGATAAAGAATCGGTGATGATGATTATTTCTGATACGGAGGGAGATGAATGATTTAGTGCTGCTGAGTTTCTGCAGAAAGCAAATGCATGTTTCTCACTTGCACAACGTAAGCGCTGAAGGCTATAAAACTCAAAAAGGTATGTGGAATTCCCCCGATTTTACAATATCCCCATACATCACACGAACACAGCAAATGTTTTATCACATCTCAATTTACCATTTAAGAAAATGAATGTTAAGTTGGAGATTAATCTATTTTTATTGATTTGAGTTTGAAACACTTTCTCTCTATTTAAACTTTGCCATCATGCAGGGTGAAGCATAGAGTCAGAACACCTCCTTAACTCTCTTTAAACACCAGGAGTTATGTAGATTATAAGGCAGCGATTGACTTGTAATCACTGAGCAGTTTAAAGAGCTCAAGCACCTCCAGAAAATGTTCTGCACAGGAGTTAGCAATCAGTGTAAACCAAAGGAGCAATTTCTACTATCAAGACCACCCATCAGGGGGTCTCTGTGGGGATTTGGAGGGGTCATGAGGTCTGCACAGCTCTGTGTTTAAGCGGCAGTTGCAAAGTTGCGCAGGCACTAAGAGAAAAGGGCTTTTGGTGACTTCTGTAGATAAAACGTCTTGCTTAAGAATGCACACTGTTCTCAACATCAAGGGAGTAAAATTAATTATTATACTTAAAAACAGCTAAAGCTCAATCAAACTGTATGGATACTTTATGCATATAGAATCTTATATCATGTAGTTGTGGCCCTGGTTGTATGTTTACACTGGCTCTCCTGCTTGAAGAACAGGTGCATCCAACAAACATCAGTTTATGATAGCCCTCTGCTATCTCTATTCTCTCACTCTGCAGAATTTATTATTTCAATCTTAAACATTATCCTCTCTCTGCTTTTTCTCATAGTAGCTTTATCTGGTCTGTTCCCGTTTGGCTGTGACACCATCCTGGAGAGAAATATCAGCTGTGCTGCTGCCATCAACACCTTCGTTTATAGATATTGGAGCTTAGTCTGTTTTCAGTGTAGTCCTGTTTCTCTGACTGTGACTGGCTAAATGTGCTCTCTTCATCCTCTGACATGGGAGCTGGCTTGGAGCTCGTCTGCCTGGCTGTGTGTTTGCTNATATATATATATATATATATATATATATATATATATATATATATATATATATATATATGTGGACACAATAGTTCCTTGAAACAGCAGTCTTTTTTCGTGTATGACTGAGAAAACGTCAATTTTGTGTTGGGCCTTTGTTTGGGCAAAAACCAAACAAAGGTAAGTGCTGAGAACATAAATAATTAGTTAAAATGTAGAGAAGAATGTTGATTGACCTTCAGAAAAGGCTGATGAACCAGTCATTAAGACGCAGAAAACTGGGCTCTTTGAAAAGAGAATATGAAGAAGCTAGGAATGATTTATAGCCTTTGCACAGTTCTGTACATTTAAGCATGTGGTTACGGAGGCCTATTGTTCCATCCTGCAACTATCTGTGGAACCCAATCCTATTTATGGTTTTTCAGTGAAATGCCTGTGGGTTGCTCCGTGTGGCTTCCTTTCATTGAAACTCCTCGTCGCCTTAAATGTTGATTGCCGTGACGTCAGCTTAAAACCTCAATCCTGCCTTTTATGTGTCGCTGTCACCCTCTATCTCCGCCCAGCGAGCGAAAAACAACTCTTTCCATTGCTGTGAATCCCCAATGCGAACCTTTAGATTGAACACTGAGCTTCTGTAACTGGAGTGAGAGTTTCCACCCGAAAAGAGTGCTTGATAGTTTTCACACCCGCTCTGCATGAGCAAAACAGTTAAAATGAGATCTGTGAGTACACAGTTGGCAGAGTGCCGCGTGATTTCACTGGGTCCTACGTGTTCATTAATGTAAACAAGTCCAGCCTGGTTTCTGTAAATAAAAACACAAACAGCCATCAGATGGGTGTTAACAGAGCGTAATTACTGGTGTAAAACCACAGCAGTTTGTCTTCTTTCTGGAGTTTCCCATGTTTTTTTCAAATTCCAATCTGTCAAAGTAACTGTGAGAAGAAAAAAAGGAGCTGT
Organism: Cyprinodon variegatus; assembly: GCF_000732505.1. Taxonomy (NCBI): domain Eukaryota; kingdom Metazoa; phylum Chordata; class Actinopteri; order Cyprinodontiformes; family Cyprinodontidae; genus Cyprinodon; species Cyprinodon variegatus. The sequence continues at coordinate 513,421 of NW_015150849.1, forward strand.
CATCTTAAAAAGAGAGAGAAAAAAGAGGGAAAACATTTCTGCTGTCCAAGGGCCCTCAGTTGAATCAATTCTGCTAAAATCGGATCACCTGTCCTGTTAGATCCTGCAGGCCAGAGGGAGGGTGCAGCAGAAACAGGAGATAGGCCTCTACCCTGTGGGATCTTTCACAGGAATGTGAATTTGTGTGAGACCTAAAAACGGGCAGCTCCGGTGCTAAAGGTTGTTTTTGCCAAAAGGGACGGGAGTGTACCAAAAATGTGACCTAGCAGAAGGAATAACAGTGTTGCTATGAGATAAATGAGGCATCAAAGTGGGAATATTTCACTTTATGGATTGACATGTTGATTAGTTTGTGCAAGATGAATAAAAAGTGACAGACAGTTTAATTGCTTTGACACTCTCAAGTCGACATAAAATTTAACACAAGTTTTCTCTCTCAAAGAGGTGTCAATATCAGGGTTTTTTTTTTTTCTACTTTCAACAGACACGTTATAAGGGGAAAAAAATAGAGTTGCATAAAAGCAAAACATTTTAACACATTAAAAATGCTGCTTTGAAATAAAAATAATCTGATAGCATGAAGTAGGCTACAAGGTCTCAAAAAGAAATCCATCATGTCTGATTGGGAAGAAATACTAGAACATATCACGACAGAGTCATTTATATTTATGAAAGGAATCTAGACAAACATCAAAGACACTGAATGCGTAATGGGCCTCAGTTCAGGTCGACGCGCCATAATTCAACAATATACACAAAAAACCGATGCCGGACGAACAAAAAGATCTGGCAAAAAAATATCTTGATGCTTCAAACTTTTGGAAAAATATTGCATAGACAAAATAGAAAAAGGTGAGACTTTTTTGGAATGCGTCTGTTTATTAACATCGGAACACACCTAGAGTCAAACATGGTATTGGGAGTGTGATGGTTTGGTTCTTTAATCATATTTGCCCCTAGATTAAACAACAGGACAATAATCCCAAACTCTCTTAGAGGCGTGGATGAAAGTTTGATTTCAGAAGTGTGGGGGGACCCAAGTATTTTATGTAATATAAATAACTTTAAAGTTTTTGACCATCCAATCCCAGACCTAATTCAGTGGGGCAGCAGATGTTTGTAAAACGAGATTCTCAGGAGTAAAAGCGATGACAGCCAATCATAAAAGAAAAGATGGCGGTCTAAATTCAGGGATGCGGACTTCAACTTGAGCTGCGGTTTCCGCTTAGTCCTAGTGCTCGACGAATGTCTGTGTACTGTAGCATAACTTTGTTTTTAGACGGTAAAACATGCAGGGGACCAAAACAGACATTTAAAAAAGAGCAGGGGACATGTCCCCCCGTCCCCCCACCAAAATTACGTCCATGCACAGAGGTCATCTGCTAGAAAATGCAGATAAACAAAGCAAAACAGATATTACATTTTTGCTGCTGCCTACACATAATCTGGATTTAGATCCCGTGAAATCACCTTAAATAGGCGGTTCATTTACGACATTGTTGCTAAAAATAAAATAATAATGCAAACAGAAGTCAGATGAGATTCCTAGGCAATGATGTAAAAGATATATCCACAAACATTACCTGAACTGCGCCGCATTTGACAAAATTGCTGCGTCTTTGTGCCAACTTGGATCCAAATGTAATTTCACAAGTCAGAGCAGGTTCATCGCTTCTTTAGTTGTGGTATTATAAAAATCACATATCCATCCTCCATCTTCAAAGCGTGACCACAAACTCATTTTCTTGTTGGCCTGATAATCATAAGAGGATGTCAGAGAGTTTCATTCCTGTGGGAACATATTCTGAGTCGTCTTCTTTTTCAACCTCCACGCCAGGAGAAGCGCAGCACTCAAAAACACATAACTGGTCCTTGCCGAAGCGCTCATCTGGACTCACTTTAGGGTTTTGAGGTCTGTGATTTTTGGGGACTCGATGAGCCGCAGGTCCACATGAGAGCGGGGAAGCTCTTCTGAAGGCTAGCCCAAAACAGATTAGAAGTTAATAAGTATTCACTTCCTGTAGTAATTGTTGCAGATAGGCACTGAAAAGCAGGGACTTTAATGTGTTTGATGTTGGAAGTGTTCTCTGTCTGACAAGCAAATAAAGAGACTTCAGAGTTTCTCGACAATGAGTGACAGGGAAAGATTGTGGGATATTTGGTTTTTTGGAAAGGAAGGATAAAGAATCGGTGATGATGATTATTTCTGATACGGAGGGAGATGAATGATTTAGTGCTGCTGAGTTTCTGCAGAAAGCAAATGCATGTTTCTCACTTGCACAACGTAAGCGCTGAAGGCTATAAAACTCAAAAAGGTATGTGGAATTCCCCCGATTTTACAATATCCCCATACATCACACGAACACAGCAAATGTTTTATCACATCTCAATTTACCATTTAAGAAAATGAATGTTAAGTTGGAGATTAATCTATTTTTATTGATTTGAGTTTGAAACACTTTCTCTCTATTTAAACTTTGCCATCATGCAGGGTGAAGCATAGAGTCAGAACACCTCCTTAACTCTCTTTAAACACCAGGAGTTATGTAGATTATAAGGCAGCGATTGACTTGTAATCACTGAGCAGTTTAAAGAGCTCAAGCACCTCCAGAAAATGTTCTGCACAGGAGTTAGCAATCAGTGTAAACCAAAGGAGCAATTTCTACTATCAAGACCACCCATCAGGGGGTCTCTGTGGGGATTTGGAGGGGTCATGAGGTCTGCACAGCTCTGTGTTTAAGCGGCAGTTGCAAAGTTGCGCAGGCACTAAGAGAAAAGGGCTTTTGGTGACTTCTGTAGATAAAACGTCTTGCTTAAGAATGCACACTGTTCTCAACATCAAGGGAGTAAAATTAATTATTATACTTAAAAACAGCTAAAGCTCAATCAAACTGTATGGATACTTTATGCATATAGAATCTTATATCATGTAGTTGTGGCCCTGGTTGTATGTTTACACTGGCTCTCCTGCTTGAAGAACAGGTGCATCCAACAAACATCAGTTTATGATAGCCCTCTGCTATCTCTATTCTCTCACTCTGCAGAATTTATTATTTCAATCTTAAACATTATCCTCTCTCTGCTTTTTCTCATAGTAGCTTTATCTGGTCTGTTCCCGTTTGGCTGTGACACCATCCTGGAGAGAAATATCAGCTGTGCTGCTGCCATCAACACCTTCGTTTATAGATATTGGAGCTTAGTCTGTTTTCAGTGTAGTCCTGTTTCTCTGACTGTGACTGGCTAAATGTGCTCTCTTCATCCTCTGACATGGGAGCTGGCTTGGAGCTTATCTGCCTGGCTGTGTGTTTGCTGGACGGGGCAGCCTGTGGAGCTGGTGAACAGTTACTTCTTGTCGGCCTCGGCAGATGGCCGCTCACACTGAGTCTGGTTCTGCTGGAGCTTTTTCCTGTTTAAAAGGAATTTTCCTCTCCACCATCACTACAAGCATGCTTAGTGTGAGGGATTGCCTTCGAGCCAATGAGTCGATGCAATTGGTTTTCCTTAGATACAAAAATCAATTTTGAATCAATTTTACTGTATGATCTAATTGAATTGCCTCTGTAAAGTGCCTTGAAATTACATGTGTTGTGAATTGGTCCTGTATAAATAAACTGAATTTAATTGAATTGAATTGAAGGTGAACCTCTTCTCTGAAGACAACTCTTCTGCAGCCATTAACAGAGTTCCCTCTAGCATGCTGTATCCAAATCTAATCTTCATATCAAATCTGACCAAGCTCTCAGTTCTGAACTAAGAATAAAGACCCCAGAGCATGATACTATCACCACCATGCTTGTCTTCAGTTTTTGGATCAAATATGGAGCCACGTCAAGATTGAATAAACAGCCAGAAATTGCCTTAATCTCGGGTGAGCTTAGGTTGTTTGAGGCAGTTTGCAGCGCTGCAACACATTCAGTCTCAGACTAACAAAAAGGGATGGAAAACTTTTATATGAGATTTCTAAACACTTCTGCAGATGTGCTGAGATGAAGCCTGCATTTCCAACAGAATGTCTGGAGAAAGTTTGATTGGTATCGTATCTGATTCAGAGGTACCATTTGATTGAAGTTCACCTTTGAGGTCATTCTAAACCCCAGATGGTCTCATATTAAAACTGAAAGACAATCAGTCACCTTATTTTTTATCTTTTAACTCCCCTCTCCAGGATCCAAACAAAATATGGACCCCCTCTCTCAGGTGATGGTAGGGAACAATAACAGTGCCACACACCTCAAGTACTCCTTTGAAGCTTTGAGACAAAACTGTGCCGCTGTCTTCAGTGGTCTATCTCCCTGAAACTGATCAGAGTGCTGATAGTAAATAATGTTTGCAAACTGATGTATGTCTAAAGGCAGCCTGTGTTATTGAAGCTGCCAGCACTCAGAGGCAGGAAAGTGATTGTATGATAAAGCTGACAATACAGAGGCAGAACTCATTGAATTTTACATTTTGTTTATTTTCTCACTGGCAGCCCTCATGCTTTTAGAGAGGACTTTTATGTGAAGGCCTGAGTTTGCACTCTACACAGTCTAACCCTTCATTAAAATAGTGACACCGCAATATAATTGTATATTTGAAGGGAATTTATTTTAATAATGTCTCTATCAGCATAAGGTTGGCTGTTAATTTACTTACTTGTCATTTTGCACTTTAACAGTTTTGGTTGTTTATCAGCCAACTTTTTCAAATGCTACAATCAGTGTCTTCCATGCTGCATTTCCAAGTGACTGTGGGCTTTAATGTGCTGACTATCAAGGATGATATGAAATATATATTGAATTATCTGCTTATCTTTTCATATTTCTGTGTTGTCTTAAGTTGGCTCTTTGCCGAGTTCCTTCATAGCTCCTTAACCTAATCCGTCTGACATCATTGTAATCTCTTAATGTGGATCTTAAGGCATTTTTTTGTTTAGCTTTCTTGATTGCAATGTCTTCCTGAAATCTGATCTTGACTTTTGCCAAGTGTAGACCTACAGATATGTCGATGTGACAACACTATATTTTGTTTTCTTTTGTGTATTTCCTGAATCTGCTGCCATTTTGAAACATTGTTTTTTTAACCTTTTTCTGAGATTTTATTTTGTTTCCACCATTCAATCAACTAAATGTGTTTTTGTGATGAACTTTTTGTCCTTTAGTTCATATGTATCTGTTTTCTGAAACTGATGAATTTATCACAACTTTTCTTTTTCTTTTGTGATCAAACTACCCTATTGGAGAAAGGATTAGCAAATTTATTTCTGTCTTGACAAAAGAAAAACAATATGTTTTGAACTTGCAGAAAGTTTCTTTGAAGTATTTCCACTATCATTTATAAAAGATTATTTACTCCTCAAATCTTCAGAGAGAGGACAGACGTTTGGCCAGCACATGTAACGCAACAGGAACATGTGGAAAGCAGCCTCCTCTGTGTATGTATTGAGACACCCTGCACAGCCTACATATTAGTCTCTGATGAAAGTGGCTCTCTTTTTTTCTGTTACAATTTTGCATCAAGAAGCTTTATTCTTCTAACAAAGTAATCACAGCCTTGGTGGAAGGCTCTCACCACTGCTGGACAGATGTTTCTTGGATGAACCTGGAAATGATGACATAGCGTGTGGACGCTCGATGACATGATTTTCTGTGGCTGCAAAAACAGAAGCAGGTGCAGTTCCTGTAAACATCTAAAATGAACCAAAAAGCTCATATATGTTTCAATTAAAACAAGATGTGCTGCCGATGAGTCAGTGTGTTTAGTCAGGCCTGCAGGCTGTCAGCCTATGGGAGCAGGAGGAGACTTTGGAGGAGCAGCGGTTTTGATGTAATTAAAGATCCCATTCGGTTAAAAGCAGGATGAGCCCCAGAGGTCAGGGGAAGAGCGATGCTATCAGAGGATTACCACTTCCTCCTTCCAGTCTGCTTCCTCTCAGCCATGCAGCTGTGCTCCGGTGCCATCCAGAAACAGCAAAAGGTAGTTACCACCCTGCATCCTCTTCCTCCCTCTTTATCCCCAAATTCTCATACGGTTCATGTTTTCTCCTACAGTCAATGTTTGTGAGGATGTCACTCTTTCCTTTTTTAAACTTTCCACTCCCAAACAGACCTCAGACGATGTAGCATTTGTTCCAGCTGGCCTCGTTTACTGAAGACACAACAAGGATGCTTAATCAGTCACAGGGAAGTTATTGGTTTATTAATGGCTTGAGGTGAGGTCAGAGGCAGCATCAGGAGTTAAACTGGTAGTTTTGTGGCATTTGGCTCAGAGAGGAATGCACTTCAAGTAAAGCATTATGCATTTTCCAAAAGTGCAGTCTTTAAAGTCAGCTGAACTGTTTTGACTGCACACCTTACGGACAAAATCACCCAACATCAAATGAACAGGCTGTGCTTTAAACAGAGAAGCATTGCTGCTTATGAATGTTTGCACTTCCTGTCCTAATCCTCTGGATGACACCCACACTTTCATCTCCAGCTCTGATCTTCTGGCCCTTTGAAACAAGCAGCTCCACACCTGCTCATCCCAGACACCTTTAAATACTGCACGAAAGCCGCCAAGCGTGCCCCCACAGCCCTGGTTTTGTTTAAAATTCCTCCACCCTGTCGACAAAAGAGGCTCTCTGTAGGAAAGAGTTCCTTCATGTCTTTGACATGGACTCGTATGATCTGAACTTGAGGGTGTTTTCCAGAAATGCTACTTCTACAGCTCATCTTCAAACAGGACAATGCAGAGAAACAGCACCGTGCAGTGGAGAAAATTAGATTTCAATTTAACTTTAACTGTTTCTAACACACAGAAACATTACCAAGAAAGGGTTAGTCTGAATAACTATGGTGTGTTAAAGCAAGATGATTAAAAAAAGAGAATATATATATATATATATATATATATATATATATATAGATTTTTAGAGAATTCTGCTTTCCAGAAAACATTAAAATGACTAACTGTCTGGAAATAATGGTGGAAGGTTTTCAAATTATATTGTACATGCAGCACCCTGCAAAAATACAAACCGTTTTACTGTTTGACACTTTAAAAAGTTTAGCTGGTATTTCTGTTTATCCCTGTTTACTTTAATAACCATAGACAACATTTTATGCATCAGACAGCCGGCAGAAATCATCTTACTAATAAGCACATAGTATCTGTGTGTGATTTCATCTCAACCATTAGTGAGCACCCTTCTGGATGTCTAGAGACACTGTCCTTATGGATCGTCTCTGAGAAGGAAGGCAACAAAGAAGGATGCTGGAATTTTGAAGAGCTGAAAAATAAGTCATTGCCACATTCACAGCTACATAAATACCCGGAGAAACAGAAAGACATGGGGACAGTTTTGTTCCCAGTCAGCTCTCTGATCTACGCTTTAAATTAGCCATATTTTCTTTTAAATGTGTTCTAAATCTTTTGCTTTTGTACTAATTTCATCGGCTGTGCAGGTGGATCTCCATGCATTTGATAACCTTTACACATTTCCTTTAATTCAGTGATTTGATTTATTAATTCTTGGCAAACTGAGTGATATTTAATAAGTTTTCATCTGTGGTCATTTAAACAATTACAGTGTAGACTGATGAAAACCCAATCTATTTTCTTATTCTTCCAGAATTTTTAGAAAGACCATGTTATACCCAGACGATCATGGAGGAGACAGAAACAGACACGCTGAAAAAAGACAGTAAGCCAGAAAGCATAAAGGCAGTGCTGTTTCTAAGGGAATTATAGGAAAACGTAGAGGAAGAAAGAAGTTTAATAGAAAAATATGGAAATATGGTACTTGCTTGCAGTTGAAGTCAGGGCATAAACACTAAAGTGTCACTAAACACAGAAGGGTAACAAAAATGTAATTCATTTCTTAAAGCCACCCTAAAAGCAGAGAGACTTAGAAGTGTATAATCTGGACTAGGAAGAAAAAAAGTCATGCCTCATTTCTCCAGTGTCTTCTTTTCAGATAAAAGTACATTTTGCATTAAATTTGCAAATCAAGGTCCCAGAAGTCTGGAGGAAAAGTGTAAAGGAACATAACCCATGTTGTTTGAAGTTTAGTGTAAAGTTTCCACAATCTGTGATCATTTGGGGAACAATGTTACCATTGTGCTTTGGTGTGACTTATTACACAAAGCAATAAGAGCAGAGTTATCTAACCAGTACCCTTACTACACAGCAACCAGTAATAATGCTTACTTTAATGATTAAAGTCACCATGCTTGATGAGGCGGTTAAGTTTCTCTACACAGAGTTTAATAAAATAAAAAGATGAAGAAATTTCAAATCTGAAACATGTTGTCTTCACAAAACTAGTAGGAAATAATCAACCTTGTATTGAACCTTTTGTTACGTCCTGACCTAAATAGACCATTTATTATCCATATTATTTATTTCAAACTTAAACTGAGTTCTTGTCATTTACCAATACCTGTTTAGAAGCATTGCAGTGTCTTTTACAGTGAATACCATTTAAGTGTGTATACAGTAGATGTTCAGCTGAAGAATGATCACTTTCTTTGGTCTTGTTTAATGGCTTTTTTCATAAAGCCATGACTTTTTGGCATTTTTCCATCATGATTTGGAGTTTTAAGGCCTCGTTATACTTCAATTAAAACCTTTTTCTAAAACAAAAGGTGGGCATAAGATCAAAAAACTAAATCAAAGTTCCTTTGGCAGACTTAACTATAACTCAGGTATACTTTAGAGCAGCGGTCCCCAACCTTTTTTGCAGCACGGACCGCTATATGTCAGACAATATTTTCACGTACCGTCCGGGGGGGGTAATGACACACGAAGTGTGCTCCTGATGTCCAGTCTGCTCCGTAGCTTTGTTTTGGTCGCTGTAACCGCAGAAAATTCCGCTTCACAAAGATAGGATGTTATAGATAGGATGAGTCTTGAACTGAATTAACCTGTGTCAAGAGAGAATACCGCAATTTTTTATATTTTTCAAAATAAAACATCAGACACTGATCGTCGATTATACATATATATACATATATATATATATATACATATATATATATATATATATATATATATATATATATAATTTTCTCTGTGCGGCCAGGTACCAAATGACTGACGGACCGGTACCGGCCTGCAGCCCGGTGGTTGGGGACCGCTGCTTTAGAGGATAGGGTGGTCCAATAAGTTTCAAGGGTTTGCACATGCAGGTCTCCTGACACTTAACTGGCTGGAAATTATTTCTATCAACCTCCCCTACAGAAAAAGAGCAACTCCTCCTTTGGGGAGGATAAACCAGTTAAGCTTGCATGTCCAGACCAAGTAACAGCAGCTTTCACACTCTTGTGCATTACCTACTCTTAATAGCACTACCTCCTCCTAGAGGTAGTATTTTGCAACTACAGCTGTTTTACAGTCAGGCATTACAACAAACACACTAGTTTGGTTTGAACTATTTTATTATTTTATTTCAAACAATCGGAAACAATGTCCACAGTCTGCATAAAATAAGTATTTCATAGGATAAGCTAATTATCATTACATCTTATACGATAAAAAAAATATCATGATGACCTCTACAAAAGATTTCTCTCATTTCTTTCTCACAGGTTGGAAGAGAAAACACCAACTTGTTATTAAAAGTCTGTGTTTGCATTACGGTGTGATTTTGTACGGTAGGTCTATTAGTTTGATCTGTGTTAAGTGCATAATTGAAGGGTTTCCATCCACCACCCTCGTCCTTGCTCTCTGGTGAGGCCATTATTCATCAGAGTCCTGGGGTTTCCTATAGGACTTTGTCCCAGAACATGTCATTCATTGCCTGCACCAAGAGCAGAACAGAGAAGCTTCTAATCCTTCAGCTCTTCACAGCTCACCTTATTGTCCATCAACCTTATCTGTTAAAGAGGATAGATAAAGACAAAAGGTTTTCATTCAAGAAATGACTTAGAAATAAAGTTTAAGAAGAATTAGAAAACATTTGCAGGACAATTAATTGCTATGCTAAGGTTGCTTGGTTTGGTTATTGTATGTCACTGATGGATTAATCTAAGCTAACAGAGATACTACCTTTAGGGACGAACTTCAGTGAGCTGCTGAATATTCAGAAGCGGGAAACCCCCTTGGCCGGACCGTCATTCACAAATTCATGCCCCAGTCCGTTTCCACAGCTACCGCACTTGACCTGGAATGGCATGACACACCATAATTAGAAAACGACGAATAAATCCTGTCTGTTTTAGAGAAATGATTTATTTTCTCAGTATTAAGTCTGATGAAGCTAATACCTTATAGGCACCAGGCCTCTCCTCATATTTGGATACACTGTTTTTATGGATGGTTTCTGTGAAGGCCGGCCAGGGAGAGGAGTGCTCATACTTGGAGCGACTGGAGAACAGCTCATGGTCACACTTGGAGCAAACATAAATCCCTGAGAAGAAAAAAGGAAAAAAAAATGATCACATGGGGAAAGAAACTTTGCAAAGCATCCCCACTCCATCATCTTTTTCATGTCATTACACATTTGTTACCATGCTACACAATGAGGAAAGCATTATTTAAGGTTTGCAAACATGTGGAGGGATGCTTTGGTTGCATCTAAGATGAAACGTTTAGCCTCCTAGAAACACATAACCCGAACCTCCTCGATTCACCGCATCACTCCCATCCTCCAACAGCTCTACCGGCTCTCAGTTCAGTTCCGCATTCAGTGCAAAACCCTCCTGCTAACGTTTAAGTCCATCCACAACCTTGCTCCCCCATACCTGTCTCACCCTATCCATGTTCCCACTCCCTCCTGCTCCCTCAGACACTCTTCCTCCATATACCCATCTGTCCCCTCTGCCCGTCTTAGTACCAGTGGGAGCAGAGCATTCAACTGCTCTCTGGAATTCATTACCATCCCAACTCAGAAACATTGACTCAACACTCAACTCTAAACACATCTGTTTAATACTACCTTTTCAATCTGAGGTCTATTTATATTTCCATAGCCACAGTCTATTTTGTGGGATTTTATAGCTGTTTCTTCTATTTTGTGTATCTTTGTATGATGTTCTTGAGTGCAGAGAAAGGTGCCTTAAAATAAAATGCATTATTATTATTATTATTATAAAACAGGACGTGTTCTAGACATCCAGACCTGCATCTTGAATGCAGTATCCACACTGTTAAAGGTGGTAGTGGCAGCATGATGCTGTGGGAAACTTTACTGTCAGCAGGAAAAGGGACAATGGTTGAAGTTGACTAGAAGATAGATGGAACTGGTGATACTGGCAGAACAGACTAGAGATTTGGGCAAAGGTTTGACTTTCTGTGGAATAACAATCTTTAAAAAACAAAAACAAAAAAAAACAGCCAGAGCTGGAGCTCAATTATTTGGATCAAGGAAAAGCCTTATGAATGAGAATGGCCAAGTCAAAGCCCTTCAAATGGAATTTAGCTATCAAAGGGATCTTTTTATTACAAGAATAGCGACCTTACATGTTATGTTATATAATTTCTAAGAATAAAAATGTGTTTGTTTTGGCTGGACTGATGTGTCTAATAATTATCTAGTTTTGTAAGAGTTCTGATGTAACGCGTTACAAAACCACAGCCGCTAAAAGGGTCTGTGTCTACAATTAATCTAATATCTTTCTAAAAGATGAAAGCTATTTCTCTTTTTTACCTTTTTATTCAGGAAATAAGAGTTTGTTTCTCATATTTTGCACTTTAAAAGTTACATAGCGCATGACGCAAGCAATGACATAACTACCGGCAGACGAAAAGCAAACCAAACTGTGCGGAAAATGTTAAAATCAGTTGAAAGAATCAAATGTAATGAAGAACATACCTGGTTTGAAGTGGTCTTTAAAGACCTCTCCGCCGAAAAAAGAGCAAAACGACATCGCTGCGGGTGAACTACTTCTGTGCCGCACTGAAACAAAACGCGAGAAACGTAACTTCCGGTCCGGTGTGAATTTCAAAATAAACTATTTCTAGTGAGGATCTTTCTGGCGTCATATTTACAACAATATGAGTCAAAAACTTTATTAATGCATCTAAAAAAAAATGACTACTGTTTTTTTGAAACTGACATGCAAAAAGATCCGCAGTTATGACAATGATGTTGAGGTAATAAAATACATTTCATAATTTTACAGAGACAGGTATCTGCATTTTTTTTTTTTTTTTTTTTTTTTTTTTTTACATTTAATTGATCGCAGTGGAGAATAAAATGTCACATCTGAGAACAATAACCAAACAAAACAAATATAAACCTTCCAAAATATTTATTTTTCTTGTTAAATTTTGCTGTATTGTTTGTTTCAATCAGAATAAAACTAAACTAAAAATAACATGCCAGCGTTACGAATAATTTTGTTTTTTACCGTACAAAAAAAACAAACAAACAAACAAAAAAAACAGTTTTCATTAACTAATGGAAGATTTAAGATCCACATGGCTGCAAGCTATTTTTTTTATAGAATGCAAAGAAATGCAAGTTTAGGCTCACATGCTGAAATGGATTAAAAAGGAAACAATCATCCTTTTTATGTAATCCTGACTATAGAAACGTCAAAACCCGTTTGAGCTCCTTGATTTTCATTTGTGATAAATGTCTAAATGAGGTGTTTTTGGGTTTGCAACTATTTTAGCCATGCCTGAATTCTCCAGGTCATGCACTTACATAAGTCTGCGTACAGGACTGCAGTGTCGCTGGAATGAACTCCGTGTTTTGACGCTGAAGCAGCAGAAAGGAGGAGGAGGAGCAGCCGATAGCATAATCTGGATTAAAGAGTCAGGATTCCCCCTAATGGATCTATGAACTGACCTGGATTGATGCTTATGCAGCCATGCATGTAAAGCAAAGGGTTTAATGTTTTGTCGTTAAGTTTACCTGCATTTTAATGAGGAGAAGGGGCTGCAGGGGTGGTAAAGTTGTGCCTCAGAAATGGATGGATTGCAGTGCGCAGCAGCAGCTCAGTGCGCTCTGCAGCAGCAGGCGGACTGGACACTGCGCATCCCACGCTTCATGCACGCTCCTGCATCTAATGAGAGAGGATTGTTACCGAGTAAACAAGAAAATCTACATAAACGTGAGTTTGTCCCATGCAGTACTGGAAATGCATTTTTAATTTTAAGGCATCAGCAGCATCATAGCTGCTTGTTTCTTTGTTTGTTTTATTTATTTAAAGACGCATATATATATTTTTTAATTTTTGTTTTTACGTAAAGTCAGAAAAATCTCACACCTAATTGATTATTTATTGTTTTGCAATTCAAAATTCCTTTGAGGATAGAGTCAAACCATGCTGAAATTAAATCAGCATACCAAGTTACTTTATGACTGCACATAAAATATTGTTACTGACAACATGGAGCCTAGAGGTCTTGGAATAATTGTTCCACTTATTCGAAGTCTGCAGACATCATGCCATTTCAGATGCAAATGTGATAATTTCTACCACACAAGAACTGATATTTTATTTTATGATCCTTACATATTTTCATTTATGCAGTTACATGACTCATAACCTTTGAGGCATATTGGTAAAAGAAGAACAATTAATTTAAAATGATGGGTTCTCCAGGACTTTTTAGTTGGTTTTATTAACATCTTTACTCATCCATCTTTGGTATTATTTAACAATCAAAACTCGATCACTCACTGTTTTAAGTTAGCCACTTTGGTTTTTAACAAGCACATTTCCTAATAAATATCATGTTGTCCAAACAAATAGAAAACCAGGTTGTTACATACATCAACAGAATCTTTCCAAACTACCATATATCTTTTATACTTTATGCAGTTTTCACTCATCCTACTGTGCTCACATAATCACTGCATGTAGCTGAAACCTGATGTCTACATGCTGTCAAGGAAAACATCTGGTGCAAGGCAAATTTATTGATATAGCACTTTACAGTAGCAAGGTGACTTAAATTGCTGTACATGAAAAAATACATGTTGGCAAAAAGACACAGTCATCTTTGTTAATGTAGAGCTCTATATTTAAAGAAAGTTCTCTATTCTTGTATTTAGAAAATCGAAATATTTTGCTCATTCTAATTGATCTAAAACAGAAAAAGCATAATCAAATGATTTTTTTTAAATAAAATTGAAATACATTTTGTGATTTATGGTAAGGTTTGACATTTTCCATCTTTCCTCTTACCTTAGCAGAAAATATTTCCCAGTTGTTACTGGAAAGCTGCCAGGCCTCTGCTGACTCCACTCAGCAGCAGTAATTTTTAAAGTCTTGTTTCTAATGTCAGCACAAACTTCTATCAAATTGACTCCTGAGTCTAAATTGATTAGGCTCATGGCAGTCAGTCTGCATCAGCACCTTAACAGTCATCAGAGCAGCACTTTTAGTTAATTAGATTGAATAGAAAACAAGCCCAGTGGGTTTGTGCTTCAATTAACATCCTGCTGATTGTATATTGGGGACATGTTTTTAGAACCTCCAGTAAGCTATGAAAATTGTTAAGGAATTCCCACTATTATTTACTAAAATAATGCTTCTTTTGCATAAGATGCAAGAATGCTTGGTTCTTTACAGTGTGATAGGAATCACTGAGTTTATCCACTGTTGCATATTAGAATTTGCACTTTTGTATTTTGTATTTTTACTTCTTTTGAAACCTGGAATAAGTGAATGTATGTGATAAAAATGATCTAACAGCCTCAGTTAAGTCCATTTGTTGAAAAGTGTTGATAAATAGCCTAAAACATGACCTCCAGTTTATGAAACTGTTCATCCAATCTGACATAATGAATATGTGTGGTTGTTCAGTGGAAACACGCTTTTAAAATGCTTTCTATAGATCAGTGTGCTCTCAAGGGCTTTCTCTTATCGCTGAGCTCTCAGAGCTATAATAGGCCACATTTGCTGTGAGCCTTTTTTCACATTGGTTACAAAGTGAGGTTTTGACCACACTTAAATATAAGTGGTCATTTAAACAAGGACCTGATGGAAATACAGGTCAATCTCATGATAATACAATATCAAAAACATGTATTTTTGTAGTAATTACAGTAAATTCAAACACAAGGGAATTCATATAAAGTAACATATTTCAGATTTATTCATTTAATTATGTAGGCTTACAGCCAATACAAACTTCCTTAGAAAATGTGTTTTAATCGCAGTAGACAAATTGAAAACATAATTTTGTATTAAACAAGTGCTGACCAGTTGAAACAGTATATATATTCTGACTCTTGTTCAGGAGTTACCCTTTCAAGAAAAGAGACAGATGGGATATAATCTTTAAGTCATAGAACCGCATGTGATTTAAGCACAGTATTATTATAATAAATCAGATCCAAAAGTCATTTGACCGAGGACAAGATTATGTTTTGTACTCCTAGTCAGACATGAAATGATCATAACTAAAAGATACAACATAACATACCTGCAAAGAAAACAATGCAGTGTCGATAAAACACATCCAGACACAGTTGGATCAATTTATTGACGTTCTCAAGGGAAACTCAAATGCTGTGCTTCCCTGAGAAATAGTTTAAAAGGAGAAAAAAGGGAGCCAAGAAACAAGGGCAGTCAGGATAAAAGTAAAGTCCCTTTAAAGTCAATAAAGTGGATGTTCTATAGTTTTATTAGCCACATAAACCACAGATTAACATGTCTTTTTTTATTTCATTTGCAGGGTGAGTAAATAATGAATGAATAAACTGATTATGAGCAGCTAAACCTACGGTTTTGAATTAGTTTCTGGATTACATTCATCATGGAGGAGAGCAAGCTTTTTTTCAGCCTGGACCATCTTGATGAAGGTCCCTCTGTCGTCTTTTCCAAAGACAAACCACAAACCCTGGAGTGTCAGCATGATGTCAGTGTAAGGATGACTCTAGACCTGAACCAAAGCCCCCGCTCTCAACCCCTCTACCTGCCTCACTCTCCTTCATCTCCAGGCTCTTTATCCGATTTGACAGCATCATCAGCAGACCTCCTTATCTCCACCGGGTTGGTCAAATCCTCCTCCACAGACTTGAAACCAAAGGAGAGCAGCACTCTGAGAGGTAAGCCTCTCCTCAGCCTGGTCAAGTCCTTCAGTACAGAGATCTCGCGCCGGGGTGAGCCTGAGAACAATCTCTCAAAGTCTGATTCGAAGCTGCATTTGCATCCCTGGAAGCAGGTTACTCATCCAAAGATCCCGGAATATGGACCTGTAGCAGGGACGCTGAGCAAAACTGAGGACTTCGTATGTCCTCTGTCCACCTGCAGCATCTCTCCATCAGAGCCACGAGGCAGCTCCCTGATTGCTGAGCTGGAGGACACCAGGAGGAAGTTTTCAGAGGCCATGCAGGATCCATTGAGCATGCTGAGTAGGATCATGGGGGACGAGAGCTCTGGGAGCCCCAAACATGGTAGAGGGTTTGGTACAGGAGAGAGTCCAGCCTTCCAGGGTAGCAGTGAAAGAGACGGCAGCAGTGATGATCCAGATCTGAGGTGTAGAAAAAGAACAGACAATGAGAACAGAGCTGTGTGTGATGCTCCACTCAAAAAACTCCAAAAAGATATACTGATGCAATCTTCAGTCTTCCCAAAACAAAACGCCCAAAACGGTGACAAGCATCTTGAAATCTGTACCTATGGGGATGTAATCCAAGTGGAGGAGCCTCAGAATAGATCCACAGGGAAACTTCCTAAGACTTACCCCACATCTCCAGCGTCTTTCACAGGATCATCAATGCCTTTTTATTGGCTCATCCCAGTAAGTCTGCTGGCTTACGGGTTCTTTGTTCTCCCTCTGTCTCCATATTTAACCGGTCTGTCCATGGGGATTGCATGTGGCTTTATATTAGGCTTGTTGGTGGTCTTCTGGTTTTCTCCTGGACATACCCGCAGCAAACATGGGGCTCAAAGGAGGTCCAAAACCATGAAAGTGGATCCATCGGATGAAAAGCGCATGGATACAGAGATCATTGAGGTAATACCTAAGAGGCAATTTGATTAAGGTTTACTTTATTTTATTTATTTCTACAAGTTAGACTCGTTGAACTGATTTATGTTTACCTAAAGTAATGAAAAGAAAACAACAAATGTCTATCATCTTTAGAAGCTGTATCAATTTTAGAGTCATTGGTTTGGACAGTTTCATTTCTTGAAGAGAGGATTTCTAATTACGTAAGTGCAACAAATACAATCCAAACAATGTTGGTTCTTCTGGTAAAGGTGTGTGCACAGTTTTATAAGGAATCAATCTGTTTACTGCAACTAACATAATTTCCCACTTGTAATGAGTTTTTAAAATATGGTTTTTAGTAGTTTTCAGTACATTTTTGTTTCAAAATTATTAGTTTTATAAAGTTTTGGTAAATTATATTGATCTCTTTAAAAATCATCATAAAACAAATTTCTGGTATCATTTTTGAAGTTGCACAGAGTGCCGAAGATCTTCTTCTTATTTCACAACTTCCCTTATCCTGGCTTATAATTTAACCTAACACATAATAGACTGCAAATAATTCTGATCTCATATTGCAACAACATACATGAGGAGGATGAATAAGAGAAATAAAAAAAGAAAAACTCACTTTTTGAGATCTGCTGCAATCTTTGGGTCACCAAAGATCAATTACATTCCATCTAAATGCTTGTTCATTATATGGGAGGAATTTCATTTAAAGGAAAATCTTTTTACTACAACCACAAAAGTCATTTGCCAAACACAATTGAGGCTTTGACTTAAGTGGTGTGCTTAAGTCCAATTAGACCAAAACTAGGTCGGTCTAACATAAGACAAAATGATACGTGGAAAAGCGACTCATGCCGACTCATGATAAGTAAAGTCGAGCAAATATGATGTTGTTGACCTGTTCGTCTTTTCAAGGCGTTGGAACCTTGTTATGATTTCAAAAACTCTATGCATGGACTGATGAAAAACCTAAAATCTTGTTCAAACTAAGAACAAGCCAAAGAATAGGATGCTAATTAACTTAAAATTGGTTCATTAGACAAAATCAAATGTTTCTTTATGGCCACCTCAGTCCCCAGACCTAAATCTTACAGAAAGTAATTCAGAAAAGAGGACTCGGGATGATCTAGAGGAGTGCTATAATTGTGAATAAATATTCAGTATTACTCCTGGATTTATTAAATCTTAATCTTATCTGGTCATTACTGTTTGCTGCATTTACTCATTTAAAATGAAACATGGGGAGTCAAAATATAATTAGTTTTGCAAACATAAGTGATAAGTAGAATTGTTTCAGCTAACCTACTGACTCACAATGTCTAAGAAAACATAACCATGGCTGTATCTTTTGTTACCTCTGTGCATCTTCTTGTCTATTTGGCAACATAAAAACCAGCCTGCAACTATATTTTTGATCTTTGCTTGACTGATAGTTTCCCCAACAGGAGGTGTGTGAGATGCTGTAGGTCAGAGCAGGCCTTCATAGATAGTTTTGGAGATTATTTCTGTCTGAAAAATATCCTGAGCATGAATAGGGTCATAATGAATGCAGTGCACAGTTATCCAGATAAACAAAGCAACATTTTACTGAATTCTCCTGGGTCTCATGTTTCCCCTCCTGCTGAGCTGTAGTGTTACACTTTACACCATCGCTGAGACATTAGCACCAGCTCACAGCTTGATTATCTCTTGTCATGTATCTTTTTATAATTGAAATCCTGTTTGTTTATTTTCAGAGCTGGATGAATGAGGCCCACAGCTACGACCCTGATACCTTCCACCCTTCCATGATGCACTCAGTCTATGTGACGCTGGATGGCAAGCAGCTGCACCTTGCACACCCCCATGCTAACATCCCCCGGTGGGCAGCTTTTGATGAGCCAAATCACGAGGTCATGTTTTCGATCACCCGTACTTACCAGCTGGCTAACAGTAAGGTGAATACTTTACCAAAAACATCTAACCTGTTTAATATAGAGGAACAGGGCACAGACCACAGCGAGGAGTAGAGGTGACCTCTGAACTGAACTTTTCACACTGGCCTGTCTGCACATACTTTGTCATCTAACACTGGGGCGAAAGAGCTGCAGGACCCAGTGCTGATGCATGGACTAAACTTGACCTCTCTACTCTGCAGAGGATGCAAAATCTTTCAGCTTAATAACTGAATAAGCATGCATGCATCTATTTACCATACACAATGGAGGTTTAGTAAAACAGAAAAAATTTAAATGACTCATATTTGTTAGAGCCTGATACAAATGTGCTTCCCCAGGTGTCTCTGGTCCCTCCCGGTTTAGCTCGTAAGAGAATTTGGAACAAGAAGTACCCCATCTGTATCACTCTGGCTGAAGGAGAGCTGGGAGAGGAGAGCCTACCGGAAGGGCAAAAGGAGGATGAAACAGTAGAAAACTCCACCATTCCCAGCCAGCAGTCTCCTGCCACTCTGTATCTGTTTGGCCGCACAGGAAGAGAGAAAGAGGAGTGGTTTCAGCACCTTCTGTCTGCCTCGAAGGCTGCAGCCCAAAACCAACCAGATGCAGAGGAAAATGCAGGTAAAAAGAACATGTATAGCTGGTAAACACTATCTTCTTTTGATGAAGGCTCTTGCACAACATCAGGGTTCATTAACCAGCTGTCATCTTCTGTTTGTTACTTAGAAGCTCAGAGTGGAGGAGAAGCTGTTAAGGAAGACACAGAAGAGATGCCCGACTCGTCACTTAAAACAAGAACACTGTTGGACTACAGCAGCTACATGATGCAGCTGATTGACTCAGATCGATCCAGTCCCACCACCGTCAGTGCTGACAAAGGAAGCCCCTCAGCTGGCAAAAAGGTTCAATGGCTAATTAGCTTTGGCTCCAAAATTACACATTTAGACCCTGAAAAATTGTAATTCTGCAGCTAATTATTTCTTCCAGTTTAGGAATAACTCTCTTCTTTTGTGCAGAGCTCTGCTGAAGATCATGTTTCTGGGGGTGAAGCTGGAAGTGATTGCAGAGGAGTAACCGAGTCGGGCGGGTGCTCCACAGACGGCCAGCCCGCATGGATAAATTCCTTGGTGGGGAGGATTTTCTGGGACTTCCTCAGAGAGAAGTACTGGACCGATCAGGTGGCTCACAAAATCCAGAAGAAACTCAGCAAGATTAAGGTGAAGCTTGCTGATTTGATGTTGATGACCGTTGTTTTTTGGGGGGGGGTTAAAATTACATCACCCATTAACCAATCAGTGTACACCAAATGCTCCCAGATTCCCCGGTAGATCCATAATCCACAGATAGCTAGAGCAGTCAAAAAAAATTTTGATTCTTAAATATCGTATAATCATACTAGCTGAAAATGCATTCAAAGTTTAACATTGTGATAACGAATTGTAGGGGATTTAAAAAAAAAAATTGATCTGGAAACAAAACTGTTTACATGACAGAGAAAGTGTTTGCTCATGATTAACTCTTTTTGAAATCTAAGGCAGGTGGGATAACACAGAAGATCAAGGATTACTCTGCTTCACCTATTGCTGTTTTCCTGCTCAAACAATCCTTTTTAGTCTTCCACATGCACATATATTCATCCACTCTACATCGTTCCTACTCATTGGATACCAGCCTCTTTTAGTTTTTCCTCTTAATACCCCAACCTTATATTAAGAGATGATATTCTCCTCCTTATACAGCTGCCTTATTTCATGAATGAGCTGACCCTGGCTGATCTGGACATGGGGAGCTGCCTTCCTCAGGTTTTAAGCACATCAAAACCTACACTGGACCGTAGAGGTAAAGAATGCTTTATACAACACAAGAAACTTTCACATTTTTCATTCCTAATTTGACATGTTTCCAATAAGTAACTCGTTACTACATACATTAGGTAAGTTAAGGGGGCTTATTTCATGCAAACTCAACTTTTTAAACCTTCTGCCCAAACAAATAGTTGAATCTATGTTCGGGACTCGCGTAATACACACAGACAAACTGCAGTTTTGCACAGATCAGGTTAAAAGTGCATGAGGGGATTTGAAATTCATTTCAAGCTTCCATAAGCCTCCCAGATTTGTGAGTGCATGGTGTATTTATAAACTGGGTCATTTAAATTCTCTAAAGACTAAAATTATGTGCTAGTAGCACTTTTTAGCAATATTTTTCTATTTACGTCCATGTGAATAACTGCCACTGAGGGCTTAACCGCTCTTTGCTCTCGATATGTCAGCATAGCCTAGGAGAAGCTAACTTAGATTGCTTTTGCAGGAGAGACACGTGTAATGCTGTCGAAGTGTAACTAAACAGTCTGCTCACTGTATTAGCCATGAACATACATTGTTTAATACTTAAGGTTAAACTATTTTGTTTTCCTTATTTATATATATTTATTCATTCCTTTGAGCCTAAATTTTAAAATAACAGAAGTTATGCATCAAACTTTTTTAAGGGTTTACAAGGCATGTTTTACATAAACAAGTACTAAAATTTATACACAAGCTTACAGATCTAGTATTACTTATGCAGATATATTGAATATACTTTTTGTCCAATAGAAGAAGAATGGCTCTAGTTTTTCTCGTTGGCGTTCAATTCTGAACTAAGCCTAACCACTTATAAGCAAAAATATGAAGTTATGAACAAAATAAATATTTCAATTTACCAGTGCAATCATAGCAATATAATTAACAAGCCACATTTAAGGCATGGTATTTAGAGTATGCTGATTCCATGTAACCCTTTGCAATTACAACTTTGCACACTGACATTTCAGCGACAAATTTTGTTTCAACATGCAGTGCAGGTCTAGTTAAAAACCAGAAAAAATCAAAACTGTAAATGTTCATGCAACACTTAACACGGAGCACGACTGCAGGGAACCTGGCTTATGGTTACAATGCAAGGTTTAAAAGCAGTGAAATATTAACCTATGCTCATTTCCTGATGATTTCACCATATTATATAATGCAAGGCCAAACTGTGAGGCAACATTTAATATGTGTGTAGTGGGACAGAGGCTTGTTATGTGGGTTAGATAGGAAAACACAACATTAATATTCTATTGTACTCAATCCAGTTTCAGAAATAATGAGGTATTGAATAAATGTGCGCAAAATATATTATAATAGGTTGGTTCTTCTAGAGTAGCCTTTTAATTTATCACCGTCCAGCTTTTTGTCGTAGTGGGAAATATATTTTCCCCAACATCGCTTTATATTGATTTAGCTGCTTTAAACTTTAATGTATATATGGGCAAGTTTAGGTCAGCAGATGTTGTCTTCCTAAGGAAAACACTCACTTAAAAGGCTTGTTCTCTTGTCTTCCCACCTGGGGGCTTGTTTTTATTTGTGAAACTCTGAACAAAATGTAGGCCATGGCTACTTGAGTCAAAACACATTGTTATCGGAAACTGAAAGTACAGAACAGACAGTAAAAAACAAACATAACATCTCCTTGTTTGTTAGACTAATTCCAAACTTGAATAACATGACAGGCAATCTGGAAGACCAGAAATACGGATATTTAAATATGCCTGAGGATTTTTGCCTGAGTGAGGCAAAACAAAAAAGTAGGAGGAGAAATAGATATTAGAGAGAAGGAACAGCCATAACAGAGAGATTTAGAAAACAATAAAAGGGAATAGATAATAGATTTAGGGTTTTTTAGTGAGGGAATGCCTTATTATAATGTTTTAGGAGTTAAGCCACAACTAGTTAAATTGTTTATAGTATGATACCAGAACACGGAAGCCATATTCTTGATTAATGGAGAACAAAACCAAACATTTTGATAGTTATTTAAAAAAAGGTATTCTATTTCTTTTTTTTAGAAAGTAAAACTAGTTCACTTGGTTGGAACAGTCATGATCTGTTGTGTAACAAATAGAAACGCAGATTTTCATGATCTCATTTAGTAAAGTGATTAGCAACCTTCTTAATCAAGCTTTACCAACCATGACATAACATCACGTCACTGGTCTAGCAGTTGCAGCCAGTTCAGATCCAGAGGAGCTTTTGGTTCATGCTCCAAAACAAGCATAGATTAAAGTCCATTAAAAACCCTGTGGATCAGCATTGTCGCTGCTCTTCATTCTTCTTTTTTTTCTCCAGGTTTGTGGCTGGACCTGGAGCTGGTGTACACAGGCTGCCTTCAGATGACCCTGGAGACTAAGATGAACCTGGGTAAGCTGGGAAAAGAGGGAGAGGAAGAAGCTCACATTTCTGAAAACCTGCAAATGGGGTGAGCCTCTGTGGAAAAGGTCCCATGAAACACGTTTGGGCTTAGAAAAGAAAATAAATCAGAACTCAAAGGTCTTCAGCAACCCCTACAACTTTTTCTTTCAGCTCTAAGCCTAAGCTGTGTATATTGGTAGACAGCGATGAAGAGTCCTCCAGTGCTGCGTCTTCTGATGAAGAGGAAACACCCCTATCTGATCCACAGAGTTCACTGGTTGATAAGAATGCTCCTGTAGGAGCTGATGGGTAAATCTCAGCTATGAACATTGTTGAATTATGGATGAATAGCAGATCAGTTGTCCTTAAGCACACCTGTGTGGTTTTTACCCATTACAGGCATGCAGGTGGTCGTAAAGGCAGGAAAATCCTGAGATTTGTGGACAAGATAACAAAATCCAAATACTTCCAAAAGGCCACAGAAAATGAGTACATCAAGAAGAAAATAGCTGAGGTCTCCAACATGCCCCTAATACTCAGTGTGGAAGTCCTGGAGCTTTCTGGATCACTGACCATCAACATACCCCCTCCTCCTACTGATAGGATATGGTACTCAATCTTTATATTCATAAATGCTTTTCTTGTGCATATGGGACAGCTTCTCTGTCATGTTCCTAACATTTTTCTGGTTTCAGGTACAGTTTCCGAGTGCCTCCCAGGTTAGACCTCTATGTACGCCCCATGCTGGGTGAGAGGGAAGTTACCTTCACTCATGTGACAGAGTGGATTGAGAAAAAACTGCAGTGTGAGTTCCAGGTCAGTCCTTCAATCCATGGGCGTAGGTTTGCATAGGGACCATAGGGACATGTCCCTACCAAAATTTTGGATGGACCTATTTGTCCCTACCTATAATTGGATGTGAACAACATGTTTATAATTTACTATACAGCAGCCGCTTCTTTTCCTCTCGCAGCTTCTCTGCCTGGTAGCTGCAGCTGCCTGCTCTTT
>NW_015150849.1:538931-608265 GCF_000732505.1 Cyprinodon variegatus
GGAGAAGAGCAAAAACATCTTTTCCTCTGAGAAAAGCCTCCACAGCAGTGTTTTGCTCTTCTTTCAGTGAAGAAATACTATGTAATTCCAATAAAAATTGCTCGATAGCCACGCTAACGCTAGTTTCATCGGCTGAAGCCGTCATGTTCTTTAGACTGAACTGTCGTGCTTCTCGTTGCTTCACACCTCAACTCGCCTCAAAGCCAACGCTGATTGGACGTTCGTTTGGTGAACGGCTCCAAATTTTCTTTAACGGAGAGTCTCCAGACTGATCTGCGAGATAAACCTTGAAAGCTCACGAGATCAGGATGGTCTCACGAGGCTAGTATTCAGCTAATGTAGTAAAAAAAATGTAGAGTTACAATTTTTGTTTTTCTTTTAAATCCATCCATCCATCCATTTTCCATCACGCGTATCCCAAGAGGGGTCGCGAGGGGTGCTGGTGTCTATCTCCAGCTGATTACGGGCAAGAGGCGCCGTACACCCTGGACAGGTCGCCAGTCTATCCCAGGGCAACACAGAGACAAACAACCATTCACGCATACACTCACACCTAAGGAGAATTTAAAGCCAATTAACCTGCATGCATGTTTTTGCACTGTGGGAGAAAGCCAGAGTACCAAGAGAGAACCCACGCAGGCTCAGGGAGAACATCCAAACTCCATGCAGAAAGAACCCGGGCTGGGAATTGAACCCAGAACCTTCTTGCTGCAAGGCAGCAGTGCTACCTACTGCGCCCTTTTCTTTTAAATAAGAAACGCAATTAAAATCATTACTAAATCATTTTTTCATGCAATATATCATCATCCTCCTACTACTTCCTGTTTTCTTCTTTTTTTTTTTTACAGTAACAACATCTGGTTTTGTGATTCGGACAAAAACAATTGATTGTAAAAACAACTATTTTGATTTAAACAAACAAAAAATAAACTAAGAAAAAAAAAATCATTGTATTTTTTCAAACTTTGATTTTTTTTAATTAAGTGCTTCTGCGCGTCTCGCAGAAGCACTTTTTATTTTCATAATTACAGTTTGCTTAATATGATGGTCAGGGTAAACACATATAGAAATACATGGAGAACGTTGATCTTCTCTCTAATCACTAAAATGTTTTCACTTTCTATATCTGAGCAGAAAATATTCGTCATGCCCAACATGGATGATTTATATCTGCCCCTGATGACATCTGGCCTGGAAAACCCACCTGCATCCCATCGGTCCTCTGTGATTTCCTCTTCCCACCAGTCTTCCATGGAGTCACAGGAATATGTGTCAGAATAGCGCCCCCTGTGGCTGCAGAGCTTGTTTTATGTTCAACAAAGCAAGATGTCTTGGATCCGTTGTGATGAAACTATGACAAACTATTCGCGTGCTGCAGCTTTAGCCAACTTTAATGACCATGTGATTACGAAGGACAGATTTCTTCTGAAACCACAATGAACTCAAACTGTGAGCTTGGGAACGTTGGAAATGTAGGGGCCTGTGGATGAGGGGCCCGTACTGGGAATTTAATCACTGATATTAAATTGACGACTTGCTACATTGATGCCATCTTTTTTTGTAAGTGATGCACAACTTGAAACAAGTACCTACTGCATGACATAAAAAGGCATCCATCCATCCATCCATCCATCCATCCATCCATCCATCCATCCATCCATCCATCCATCCATCCATCCATCCATCCATCCATCCATCCATCCATCCATCCATCCATCCATCCATCCATCCATCCATCCACTTTACATGAACTTTATAAAATTTTTCTTAAAACATACTTGAAGTTTCAAACTGTGTTCCTTCTTTGTGTATCAATGCACATGTTGGATTTGCTAAAATAAAAAATCATGTTTTTATTCCAGTTAATATTCTAGAAAATATCAACTTAAAAAGACCACTGTAAGAATGTAAGAATGAGTAAAATACACATTGTTAATAGAAATTGAGTAAAATACATTTATTATTCAGCAAGAACATTTGTTCTTCTCTCAGACGTCCTCTGGAAGGGGTGGCGGCATCGTCTTCAGTGAATGTTTTTTCAGTGGCCCCTAAAAATAAAGCCAAGGTTATGCTTTAAATACTATTTCAAAATCCTAAACAGTAGATAGATTGAGCTGTATATGGTTCTTGCTTTGTGATTGCTGGAATTAAGTATGAATACAAGTTATTCCCTCACCATAAAGGCTCTTTTCTCTTGGGCTGTTTGGAAGCGCCCATGGCCAAATTTAGATGTAGTGTCGATAAACTTGAGATCAATGGCCTCCTTGGCCCTGCGTGATGTTTGTGTGAGCAAAGACTGCAGGGAAAATGCACAAACTTAAATTAGTTAAAATTCAAATTCTTCTTTAATGTCAGTCTTATATGTCAAATCAGAAAGCTTTTTCAGCAAATCTACAGGTTTTGTGTTAAGATAAGTCTCCCTACCTTTCTGAGTGCGAGGACACGTTTCTTAACGCCTACAACACAACCTTTCACCATGACAAAATCGTTATTCACTTCACCATAGTGGGGGAAACCTCCCTAAAGAGAAAAAAGAAGGCATTTGAGAAGACATTTTTATGAAGAAATATATCCGATTTTTTGCATGAGAGCTTTTTTAACATCTCAGGTTACTTTATTAACTAACAAAAACTATATTCTGTTTCTTTTTTTCTGTTGAATTATTAAGTAACCATCAGATTTGTTTAACAAAGACAAATACATTCTTTCATCAAAGTAACTGTATGAATAATATGCTTTAACATCAAAAGCTATCTGAGATTGATTAACTTATACACTAGTGCTGACATTTATTAGTCATTTTGGTCACATTTGTCTTAAAGAGTCTTAAAACAAATGTGTCTTTTATAGTAGTAGCAGCATCACAGACAGAAAACATTGGAGGAATTATATTTTATAAAAAATGTATTAAGTCAGGAAAAAAAAATACATAGCTTTTTAATTACTACTGTATGATACAAGATATAAATGTGGCACCTTTGATTTTGCACTTTTACTATTTTACATTTTGTCATGTTAAAACTAAAGATATTTTAGTATTTTATTGTTCCTTGTATTGAGATTTAATGGGAAAGAATGCGGCCTGTTTATAAAGTTTGTTATAATTTTTTGAAAAACACAAACAGAGGTATGCATTTGTATTCAGCAGCAAAGTCAAAACTTTGTAGATCTACCTTTTACTGCAGTTTCAACTGCAAGACTGTTATGGTATGCATCTAACATTCCAATAATGGAATTTTCTTACATTTTCTTACATTAGAGGTTTTTGATCTAAACCCTAGCCTTGCAGCTTTGTTTAAGTGTGGGTTTTGTTGGATGGTGAACATTAACCCCAGATTTTCCACCTGGATTGATCTTTTTTTCTTTTCTGTTCATCCATCCTACCATAAATAGAGGAAAGCATCCCCACATCATAACTCTGCCACTATTTAGGTAGATGTGCAGCAATGGTTTCACCACTTAGGTGAATCTTAAAGGCTTATTGAGGCGTTTTCGAGAGCTAAGAATACAAATGCATGACACACTTTCCAAATTTTTTATTTCTGAATAAAAGCCTTGTATTGTTTTTCAGAGAGGATGTATTCATCCTTACCAAGGATGGCAATAGATAAAATGAGTTTTAAATAGTATGAGTTTGATCATCAGTGGTGGTTTAAAAGCAGAGAGTACCATTGGAGTGATGGTCTTCTCACTCAGGTCGTAGGTCGTGGAGACATTGTTTCGCACCACCTTCCCGTCCTGGATGTGAACTCCTCTGCCAATACGGAATATCTGAGGACATAACATAGAGCCTTGGAGGTGAAGACAGTTCTCATCATATTAAACTTTGTCACGTTGGGTTTTACATTTACAAATTTAAGGAAAAGCAAATGTATAACTGTGGTTAGGTTTCAGGTTACCTTCTTGTTGATCTCAGTACGGTGCTGATAGCCTTTCTGACCAGCTCGAGCCACAGTGTAGGCCACGCGTGCAGGATGCCAGGCGCCAATGCAGGCCACCTTTCTCAGCCCCTTGTGGGTCTTTCTGGGGAGCTTCTTTGTGTGCCAGCGACTGGTCACTCCTAACAGCAGGAATCACAAATGCAGTCCATCTTTTCCTGTATATCATGGACAGTCTTGTTACTGCAAGAACCTACAGCAATACTCCCACCTTTGAAACCATGGCCTTTGGTGACTCCGATGACATCAATCATCTCATCCTGGCTAAAGACAGCGAAAATGGGCACAGCTTTCTCCAGGTGCTCCTTGGCCCAGTCCACTTTGTCTGAGACCGTGCCCCCATTTAGCTGCACCTCCATAATGTGAGCCTTCTTCTGCTTTATGGGCAGCAGTCGCATCTGGAATCACACAAAGGAACAACGCGCCCTGAAGTTGCTGTTGCTGGGGTTTAAAGATATCATCCTTTCAACCCGCTATAATTAGGATTATTACTCAACAAGCTGATGGAAGTCAGGAATAAAAACATGCCATGATCTTATCAACTCTACCTAAAAAATAGGATCCATAAAGTTATTTTACAATCTGCAAATCTTTCCAGTCTTCAAATAATCTGGGTGAGCTGCCAGGATTGACACCAAGAAATATTTTTAAACTGATATTTGAAACTCTACTCCACAGTCATCTTCTTCTGGCTCTTTCTGTGGCCCAAGCCAACATGCTAAACATGTAAAAGCGTTTCTGCCTGTCTGCTTGTGGTCTGCCTGCTTTTTTTAAGTGGAGGAGAAATAAATGTGATGAAAAGTTGTTTTGACATACTGAAAACAGCTGGATTAGGCCTACCTGAGAGTGAACAATAACCCTGATGACTGAACAGTACTTCCTCATCAGATTAAAATCCTTTTCCAGCTGTTTCTTTCCAGTCTCGTCCTGCCACTTCTTGCTGTATTTGGTGAACGCCTTTTTCTTGCTCTTCGCCCTGAAAAAAAAAAACCCTCAGTCTAAGGATAAGAAAGGAACTTTTTCAACGGATTTTTTTTCTCAGTTAAACATTTGTGTGCTGCACACACCAGTTCCTATAAAATCTACGCCTGCACTCGTCACTGAGATGCTCAGCAAAGATTGTTTTCAGAGCACGCAAACCCCGGACCGTCCGAATATAACCCACAATCCCCACCACAATGACGGGAGGGGTCTCAATGATGGTTACAGCCTCCACTTCCTCTCGCTTGGACACCTCTGCAATACAGACAAAAATGGGACAACAGTTCACTCATCCAAACCAAAATGTCATAAAATCAGAGTTTTAATAACAATTGAACTGTTTAACANTTTTTTTTTTTTTTTTTTTTTTTGTGGGATAACAACTTATGAATGCCAAACATTTAAAAACCCAATATGTGGGCACAAAGGTTCAAATTAATTGCAGATTTTTTATAATGAAAAAGTTGTAAAACATTTCCTATAGACTCAGACGGTTAAACATGATCCTAATAAAGTTTCGATAAATGTAACTTAAGTTATACTCAAACTATGTGCTTTTTTTGCCCGTTAACATTCTTATTGGGTTTTTATGACTTAGCTTTGGACCCTGGCTTTAGCTTAGCATAGTCAACAATTCCTTTACAGGGTTGAGTTTGAGCCCAGTCCAAAGCCTTTATTTATTCCTACATCTGCTTTTGACATCGCTGCTTATTTGATAAAACTAAAAATATTTCCAAGTTTCAACTGCTTGTGGATTTTAAGTAAAATGTTTTTTTTAATAATTGTCATATGTTTTTTTTTTCTGAAATGCTCTAGTATTTGTGGCAGAAAAGCAGCCTGTGGTCAAGGTGGAGCTTGTCAAGGGCCATTTGTGTATATATATTACTCACTGCAGATTTAGATTTCATGGATTTTATTTAAACCAAGGGGTTTGTTTCTTATGCAATAATACAGGAATTTCTCAAAAAATAATAAAGCAAACTTATGGGATAATATCTTATAAGTTTGAATTACATTTTATTTACAAATAATAACTACAACCTTTATGTCCAATAGAAATGTTTCTATATTGGCATGACTCTATAAAACCGTTCACATAATTGCTGAGCAGCTTTTTGCGTGTTTACTCTGGTACTCTTGCAATTTGTCTGTGAGGATGAGCAGCAGGTCTTTGACTTTGGAAGGCCTCCCTGCTATCACCCTTTGTCAACAGATTCTGTGGCAGATTCTAATCCAGACTGGCTGGACAACTCTAAAAAGTTACTGTCATTAACAATCAGAAAACTTCCTTAAAACTTTATCAGCGAAGTACAACTGTGGGCTTTATATTTTTAACCTCGCATTAATAATTATGACTCAGTTTAGAGAAAATTTCACAGTTTCCACTCCTTAAAATTCATCAAAGTTTTGGATTAAAGTATACCCCCACCCGGAGGAGGAAAACTGTAAAAAGTCCATCATTAATCTTTCTTTTTTTTTTATTCCAGTTTATGTTAAATGATCTGGATTTATCAAGGCAGGGGATTTATTCACACACTAGCATTAGGTAAACTTTTGACCCAAACTATAATATTTAGTAGGAATGAAATATAATTTAAAAAGATATGAAAACCATTGCCATGCATTTAACAGAAATTAGCACATAGAAACTGCTTTTTATGATAGTAGTTCACACAAGTCTTAAAGCTGAATAGCTTGACTTTTACTTTTTTATTACTGATCACAAACACGTCTATGTGCAAATATCTAGGGCTGAAACAATTCATTGTATTTATCGTGATTAATCAATTATTGAAATAATCATCAACTAAATTCATTAACTGGAGTATAGAGACTGTAAAACATGCCTTTAGCTGACAGAGCAACCCACTTTAAGCGGAAAATATATCAAAATTATAAAAAAATATAGTAAACATCTTGTATCTAAGATTTTTTTTTAAAATGTTTCGTCTGTCAATATGCTCTATCCAGAACTCCTCAAGTGGAAAAGTTTTAGTTTCACCTGTTTTAATTTCGTAAAAATTCCTCTTAATGGAACCTTTGGTTATCCAATTTTTTATTGATTAATCGATAAAAATAATCGACAGGTTATTCGACTAGAAAAATAATCTTTATTTGCAGCCCTACAAATATGCACATGGTAGTTTGATTAAGTTGTACATACTAAGGCCAGGGCGGTGAACCTCCCTCACAGTGTGTGTCATCCCAGCCTTATATCCCAGGAAGGCAGTGAGGTGGACAGGGTGGCTGGGGTCGTCTTTTGGCCACGTGCGGACCCTACCTCTGTGCCTCTTGCTGCGCCTTCGGGGCAGGAACCCCATGTGCCCGTGACGTGGGGCATGGAACTTACGGTGAGACTGAAAAAAACAACATAAACAATTCTGAATAGAAGTAAATAACAATGTAAAAATATCCAATAAGATGGATAACATTCTCACAAAAAGTTAAATATAACCTTTGAATTACCAATATACACAATTATTTTAATTAGTATAAAAACATTTCCTCACATACTGACAGTTTTTTTAATTAAAATTTTGCCGAGCTTTGATTTAAAATGAAACTGGACTCTAATGGTTATTTTTGCAAAGGTTCAGAGACCCCATGTAAATTCTGTGCCTCATTAACAACTAGAAACTCACACAGGATAAAAATACGAGACAAGAAAACTCTCTACATGACCATGGTCTCCTCAGTGGCAACATATATACAATGTTTGAATAGTTTACCTCCACATCCAGCTGCCAAACACACATGCAATTATATGCAGGACAAGCAGATGTTAGGAAACAGGGATAAAACATCAACAAAAGGGGAAAAAAGAAAGAAAGCAATGTTGCAATTCAAAACTGACCATGCCACCAACCAGGCGAAGGGTAGAGGGAAGAAGGAACTGGTACTGCTGCAAGTGTCATACATAAGATGATACACAGACGAAGCACTCTAATTTGGTGTTTGGCCCCATCCAAGAGGCGTATTCTCTTTCAAACTTTGCAGACTTTGCCAAATCATGACGGAGAAGACAGCTACAAGGAAAAGGGTAGAGTCAAAGGTCTGAGGTGGGTCGGGAAGCCCAGTAGACTGGAACCGTTCAACCAATAAAGGAAAGAGGGAGGACAGAGATGCCTTTATTATAATGAAACTATGGTCTGTCTGGACTTGGAAAGTTATTTATCTCAACAAAGGGTATAAAGATTTAACCTCACCTCTGGATATCTCTACTGTAATGAAAAAGGACATTTGGATAAGGGTATCAACTACTTGCTGTAAGACTAGGTAAATTCATGGGTCTATATGAGAGTGTTTACTTACTAAAAATAGACCTACTCAAAGATGGAATATGATACAATAATATCTGAGTCATTCAAGAGAAGAATGAAATTCGATACCATCAAACAGGTATCTTATTTATCTCCAAACACGGCTCATTCACGCACACAATTTTTAAATCTACCTATTAATATATTCATCAGACTGTCTGGAAACATTTTATTAGGGTATAAAGCCAAAGATGAAGAGGACCTGTTACTGGAGTAGAAATTAATATTTTTTTTTTTTATCTCTGCAGCCTTCTTGCACAGTGAGCAGGAGGATAAGAAAATAAAAAAAAAATGATATTTTTTTCTTTAGGTAATCCACAATGGAAGGTTTTCTGAGTCAGCATGTTAATCTGCAGCTTGCTAAACAAGGAACACAAAATAAGCTACCAAAAAAAGAAACCCGTGCCTATTATTAAGTACAGTGAAGGATCTATGATGCTGTGGGCCTGTTTCAAAAGGCTTTTGCTAAAAAGCATTTAAGCCTGAACTCTTTGATACCTGTAAACCTTTTCAATAAGATTCTGTTGGACTCTACCAGAAAAGTGAAAGGGTCATCAAGTGTCCTTCAGTACATTAAGCTAAAGACATGAGACCATAAGAGAGGGCAAAATGACAAAATATTATGAAGTAGTATTAGTGAGCACTAAGCACTGTCTGCTGGCTCTATTTATTAAACTGACTCAAATAAAATGTTTCACTATTTTATTTCCAAGACCAAAATGCAGGAATCCAACACAAATGCATCAGTCAAAGAATAGAAATATGTGTAACGATTTAAATAAAAGTGTAATAAATAAATGATTAAATAATGTCGTATTTAGATAAATGCTAATATTTTATTTAAACAGAATTCTATAACTAATCATAAATTAAAACTTAATTTATTAATGTTAAAACCATTCTTAGTTATTTAATACTCCTTGCCCTTATGTTCATATTCACTGCATTTCAAATGCATATCAATTTCTCTGAAGTCTCAATAAACTTTAATTTGTTAGGCTGACAGATAAAATTAAAAATTAAAGTATTGCAAAATAGGAGTATGAGATTAATATATCAATTATAAATAATCGTAAATACTTGTGAGATAATATACTAATTATACGTATATATTTTTTGTATTTTCAATTAGCTTTTCACTTTTGACCTTCGTTAGCTCTCTGGTGCCATCTAGTGGAATTTAAAAAGTATAACATTTCAACCTCCGACCTTACTATCTGAAGTAAACTTTAGGAAAATAGTCTTTCAAATGTACTATAGTATTTTTTTTTATTTAAATAAATGTCCAATATACATTCAAATAAATATGCAGCTAATAAGTAGAATTATAACCGTTTATTTTGTTGAAATGACCTCTAAATTCGCCATTGTGCTGTCTCTCCACTGCGCATGCGCACCTCAAGGAGTTCTGTCGAGGTCGAATTGTGGACTCTGTTTGATTTTAGGCAAAACAAGCCACAAAATGCCCAGAGACTATGATAAAGAAGCATACCCGGAGCCTCCCCGGCAGACTCCAGTGGTCGACAAGCAGACGGCGCTGCCTAACCCGGCTCTATTCCTGTCTAAAGTCTTCTATTACACCGTGGACCTGCCTGTCACCACATTCAGAGGTATGCTAAGCTAACGGGGCTAACAACAGCAGGACAAGCTAGTAGCATTTTCATTGTAGTTAGCCTGTGTTCAGCATAAAGCTTCCGTTATTATTTCCCACAGATACTGTTGACAGCATTCGGTCCAAAAACAAGCTGGTTTATTATCACCAGAAGTTCCGCCGCGTCCCCGACCTGACAGAATGCCAGGAGGGAGATTATCCCTGCTACTATGAGGCGGAGATGCAGTGGAGGAGAGACTAGTAAGTCAATCAAAGCATATAATAAAGTAGAATTTAAACCTCTGCAACTAAAGTATCAAATTGTTTTATAAAAGTAAAAATTTCAGTTATCAATGACGAGGAATCTTTAGGATCTAAATCTAGAAAACATAAATATGAAGCTTTTAAACCTGTTTTATGAATCTACTTTTGTCAGCATTATTCATTCAGACAGGTTAGCCCCTAAAGATCTGAGATCTGCTTATTGTGGAGCCACAGCACATCCCCAGTGGATCTAAATAGCTTCATTCTAATTTAATATAGAATGTAAGCTATGTTTTAAAATGGAAAAAAATGCTTAAAAACTAATATAGGCATGCTTTCTATGCAGTTTAATTTGGTTTATAATTCAAATTCCACAACAGAAAGCCCATATTCTGATCTTCAGCTACCACAGTATACATGTCAGATTAAATAAGGCATCTCAAACTGGTTCCAAAAAGGGCCTTGTGGCTGCAGATTTTCTTTCCAACCCAGCAGTAGCACACTAGACTCCATTCATCTCATCAAGTAAGTCCTTTCTTAACATGATGAATTGATGAGGTGACTGTAGTCTGGTATGCCATTGCTTGGTTGGAAAGAAAACCTGCAGCCACACAGCCCTTCCTGGAAGCACTTTGAGACCCCTGGATTAAGTAATACTACTGATACTTCAGCGATAGTATCAAGGCGTTACTTTATTGTATCTCTTATACTATATCTGTTGGTTGTGCTGTTCTTTTTACATCTCTTTGCAGGTTATGAAGCAGAGTGAAGATGTTTTATCATTATCTCCCTTTTATCTCCTTTCATCTTTTCCTTTCCCGTTCTACTTAATTGCAGTGTCCATATAATCTGTGATACTCCCTGCATGAATTATAGTAAAGCTATTTATGTGCATAAATCAAGCAGAACACTATGGCGATAGCTGTACTGCTCCACTTGTGAAAGCAAAATCTGTTGGGCCCTTTTTGGCATCAAGACCATTATTCTTACTACCACATCGCCAGAAAGGACCGTGTTCAGAAAAAAAAAATCCACAACAGAATGACACTGAATTTGCATTGTTTTTATCCAAGTTAATTTATGATATGTGATGTTAAAGAAAATGTGTTCAGCGATTACTCCAAAAAAAAAAAAAAAAAAAATGTAAATGTAGAAAAAAAGGGTTATGGTTATGCAGCTGTAATACACAAACTGGTATTGCAAATATATGAGTTATTTTTTTTTGAAGGATAAACTGTGTGGCTCTAAAAGCAGCTCCATCAGGATGCTGAGCTCCGTTTCACAAAGATAAATGATTGAAGAAAAAATCTTTACATCTTATGAGAATGGCAGTACTGACTAAAAACAACCACAGACAGTGATCTCTTTAAATCAGCAAAAAGACCTAAGACTCAATATTTATTGATGTTTCACAGAAATACTTGTATTAACCTCTCAAGGTTGTTTTTAACAAGTAAAGTGTGCAGCTTCTCATTAGCTTTTATGCTTCCAAAGTGTTTGGATTTTCTCCACTGGTGTGCAGGATCAGATGTTGGAAAAATTAACTGTACATCAGCATTTCTGTGGAAGGGGAACTTGGTAATGACTGTGGTGCTTTGTTTTTGCCACCCCAGTAAGGTGGATCAGGAGATAGTGAAGGTGATCCAGGAACGCCTGAGGGCCTGTCAGCAGAGAGAAGGGCACAGCTACCAGCAGAACTGCGCTAAAGAAATCCAGCAGTTCAATGAGGTGACCAAGAACTACCAGTCACGCTGTAAGTAGCTTTTTTTTTTTTTTTTAAATTAGCAGTCACTGGTTTTAATTATCATTAGAGCATGATTTTTTTTTTTATGCAAACGTTGCAATATCTGGTACATCTTGGGCCCCAAAATGTCAGAATATGCTGCTTTATTATTGCTTAAAAAAGTTACATTGAGTTCAAGTGAATGTTTGGATTATTTCTAATAGGCTTTTATTCGCCAAGCGGTCCTCACATTTCCCAATTCTTTTCCAGATGGTGACCTGGGAGCATATGCTAGTGCAAGGAAGTGTCTAATGAAGCAAAAAGAGCGAATGATGGCAGCTCAGGCCCAAAGTGCTTAAACAGTCCCATCTCTGCCAAGTGTATTATTGTAAAATAAAGTTTATGTGATTAAAAACATGTTTTTGTTCTTTCTTAAATGGGCCTTAATATTATATGCTTAAGTTTAATGTTTTCAACATTAGCTGCTAATTTGAACTTTGCAACATTGTGAAACTTATAGTATTTCAGCTTTTATAATCTCATTTACCAGGAATCCATTAACTGGTACAGATACTAAACAGCTGTACTGAAACATGTTCTATATTTTTCCATTTCAAAATGTCCTGGACAGTTTGTATTTAAAAATTGTTCAACAGTTTAATACATCTTGGTTTTATTCTTAACTTCCAAAAATAAGCAATGCTGGAGTTGGCATCTGTTTAACTAGTGAATGGCTATTTAACATTTTAATACTTAAACTGTAGGTTGGCTCTGGTTTTAAACCCTAAATAATCTTTCAGTTCCTCAAAATATTTAATCTAGTTATTTTAATGCAAGCAGCTCAACTAGCAGGACATACTGTGTGGATGATCAAAACTAGTGCATCTTATTGTAAAGATGCCCTTTATCTCAGTGATGTCAAGAACAGCATAATAAAAGTCTGCAACTTTTGTTCTACACAGCTCCATCAAAAGACAAAGCACATCTACCTTCAGGTCACATTGTATTCAAATTAACCTAAAAGGAATCAAACATGATTTAGCTCACCTGAAGGCTTATTAAGAGTGAAGTTCAGGCAAACAGGATAGACCATTTATGTCATCTCCCTTACCAGCTATTCACTGTTCAGCTAATACCAAGTAGAGGCCTAGAGAAGAGTCAAAACAATTGATATTTTTGGCTTAGACCATGAGCCAAACACTTGTTTTAACATGTGCCTTCTGAGATGTTTGGCAGTTTTGGTTCCAAGGACAATTTTGGAGTGATCAGTAAAATGAGCTTAAGTTTACACAATTCTTGCAAAAATATATACAATTTGAAGATTCTAAAGTGAGAATTCTAGCTTTACATTTTAAATTTTCATCCATTCAGCATCAAGTCCCAGAAGAGTAGATGTTTAATGTATACAAGAATTGCTCAGAAAGTCAATTTTTCCCACTACACCCTTTTGATCTGAAGTTTGCTTGACAATATTCATTAGATCGGTCACGTTTTTATAACAGCTTTTATGGATCATAACTCCTCTTCTGTACACATTTCCTCTAGACAGATTTGATCTTTTACTGTAGACTAGTCAATGCTTCAGCTGTTACCTCTAGTTTAAAAATGTCATTTAAATTGTCTACTTCCTAAAAATATATATATATATATTTTTTTATAATCAAAGACAAACACTCCTCACAACACATGGTAGCTCAGAACGTTTATTTAACGATCTTCTATACAAAACATTTAGGAGGTGGGAGGTGGCACAGGCTGGCCCCTCTGCACAGACACCCTGGTGTGAGTCTTAGCCAGATGGTCGGTGAACTCCTGAAACAAATTATTTCATCAACATAAGCATTTTGTTAATTTTTTTTTTTCTATTAACCAGTGTTCAGAATTTTGGTTCACCCACCTGGTATGGAGACTTTGTGAAGACTGTCTCCTTCCACAGATCGGGGGTCAGGTAGCTGTAGGTCTTTGAGATGGCATCAAAGGTGGCCTTAGCTGTGGACGATATAAACGGCAGATGATTCACAGCAACACAATGTTTAGTTGTGAAAAATAATGTTGAATAAAACAATCTGGGAACAGAGAAGACGATTGAAGCATCTCCCTGCCGTGCAATATTCATTATTTTCTCTCCTGATAACGTCAACTAGACCACTGCAAAGGTTTAGTTGGGCAGAGCAAGGAGAAAGTAAAACACCTGGACGAGGCTTACCGAAGTTGCCCAGGGTGGCGGTGCAGCCCCTGGCAGACGTGTAGCAGTCATCGATACCAGCCATCATGAGCAGCTTTTTGGGCACAGGAGCGGACACAATTCCAGTACCACGGGGAGCCGGGATGAGACGCACCAGCACAGAGCCGCAGCGGCCCGTCACCTTGCAGGGCACGGTGTGGGGTTTACCGATCTTGTTACCCCAGTACCCTCTCCTGACTGGAACGATTGACAGCTTGGCCAGGATGATGGCTCCACG
Organism: Cyprinodon variegatus; assembly: GCF_000732505.1. Classification (NCBI taxonomy): domain Eukaryota; kingdom Metazoa; phylum Chordata; class Actinopteri; order Cyprinodontiformes; family Cyprinodontidae; genus Cyprinodon; species Cyprinodon variegatus. The sequence continues at coordinate 553,211 of NW_015150849.1, forward strand.
GATGGCTGTGGCTACCTCCTTGGAGCACTTCACTCCCAGACCAACATGGCCGTTGTAGTCACCAATGGCAACAAAGGCCTACAGAAAAAAAAAAAAAACGCAACAAGATTAGAGGGTAACAATTTGACAAAGTTACTCAAACATAAGATCAGACATTTACCTTGAACCTTGTGCGCTGACCAGCCCTGGTCTGCTTCTGGACAGGCATGATCTTCAGGACCTCATCCTTCAGCCCAGAACCCAGGAAGAAATCAATGATCTCCGACTCCTACAAAGGAAAAACAACCAGACATCTTGTTTCATTATCAGGGGGTTGTACACGTTTATATTTTCAAAAATCAGGCCTTTTTACAGTCTCAAGAATTTTAATTACACGTTGAAATATGGCAAAAGCACAGAATACCAGGGGGAGTGAGTAGGACTGCTACTTGATTGGATTTTCCTGTTCAGACTCCAGTCTTTTCATTTAAGATCTTTTTTATGCATCTCCACTGTCCTTACAGCCACTATTGACTACCATTACTGTATTACTTTGCTGTTGAAAGATAATATAATAGTTGAGTTGTTTCATACAAGTTGCATAGTGCAAGTGGTGAATTAAAATGTTTAATATCAGAAATTCAATTTGGGAATCAGATCAGATTGGAAAAAAGGATGTCAGATTACAAATATAAGGTAATTAAATTGATAATTTAGAGGACGATGGACAAACTTCTTGAAAGAGGTAATGAACAAAGGGTAAAACTGATGACAGGCTGAAACTGGAGGGCATATTTACAAATTGTAAGAATTCATTCTCTATATATAAAAACAAAAGTTTGAAGCCACTCAAAGCCTTTATAAATGTGAACACTTAAACAATGCTGCCATGTAGATGGTGTGAGAATCATCTTCATTTAACCTTTTCCAAACAAAAGCCTATTCATATTTTATAATAACACAACCAAAACCTATGTACTATAGAAACAACTTCTAACCATTTATTATTATTAAGTGTTTTTAAAGCTCTAACCTTGATAGGAAGAGAGTACAAATAGATTTCCTCCAGGGTCTTGATCTTCATGTCCTTAACAAGGCGGCCCAGCTTAGTGACTGGCACCCACTAAGAGCAGGAAAAAACAAATGGTTAATAAATATTATATTCACCGGAATTACCTTTAATATAGAATCAAACCCACCTCCTTGTCTTCGGACTTTCCACCCCGGGCACCGCGGCCCCTTCCACGGCCCCTGCCGCGTCCACGGCCCCGACCCCGGCCGCCTGCGCCGAAACCTCCGCGAAAACCTCCTCTACCACCGGCGTCGTCCGCCATTTGCTGTAAGAGAAAATCAGAAACATCAAGTTATTTGCTGGGTTAGAAAACGGGAATGGGTTTAATCATCAGCAGCCGCGAGCTGCCCGCCATGTTTAGAGGATTCGTGTTTCCTTTCAAAATAGATATTACTCCCAATTACATTAAAATATTAGCAGATAAATGAGAGATTTTACGTATTTGTTCAATTAGATATTGATCTATTGTGTTTCATTTAACGATGTACGAGATAATTCTGGATTGCAATAGAGGCGCGGAAACAAATGCACACTTACGTGATCAGTATAACAGGAAGAAGGCCGACAGGAAGTTCCGCTAGAAATTATATGAAATGTATTATCGCGATATTTTCCGTTGATGCGAGAATATGCTCTCTGCTGCCTCTATTGGTAGCTCTCCAAATAAGATATCACACCTGTTAAAATAGTCAATGTAGGTCTTAACTTCTTCTTTTATAGAGGTGTGCAGTTATAATAATTATTATTATTTAATACTAACAACTTTATTTTTTTTTTTTATAATAACTGACACAGGGGGAAAGTCGTTGCTTTGTTAGTCCTGTCCTTAGCTGGGACACTCAGCTTAGAATGCACCTGTAAATAATTAAGAAAAATAGCACTTTTAAAAGAAATTTAATTGAAATACAGTTACCCCTGTATTGCTTGGCCACTCAAATAATTTAGGTATTTCAAAGTTTAGAAAAATAATAACAATCTTGGGGGTTTTTTTATGGTCCTAATGCAAGAGATACAGACAATTTATGTTGGATAATTTATTCAGAAAATAAATAAAAAATACAGTAGAAAATGGTTAAAGTATCACTCATCATAAGCAAGTCACCTGCAGGAAACAAACACAAAAAGGGCTAAAACACAGGAGCAATACGCAGATTTAAGAGTTGCTGTTTGCGCTTGAAGTCCCACTAGAGCTGCTGCTGCTCTCTCCAAGGTCCACCCCTTCCTCCACCTCATGCAGATCATCCATTACCTCCAGGCTTTCACAGATTAACCCTATCTGTCTCTTCATGTGGGCCATGGTGCTTTGCATCCTCCTCATCTTCCTCTGTAAGGCCATAGCAATGGCCCTGTGGTTCCTCTGCTTGGTCTCATACTCCTGTCTCAGCTCTTTGTAGCAGTTGTGCTGAGCCTGGGTGCTCTGGGTGAGTACCGTCCCACAACCCATGTGGCAGGGCTGGCGCCAGTGCTCACAGTTGGGTGCGTGAGCGTCCAGGTCCCTGCGGAGAAGCTGCACCTTGCAGCCCTGGTACGGGCAGGGGATGAGCTCGTACAGACAGCTTAAACTGTGGGAGTACTGCTCTGAGAGTGGAAAGGTGTCTGCACAGCCACGGATCTCATTTTTACACTGTGACAGAGATATATAGATAAACATTGATTTTTATTAATTCAAACAAAATTTAAAAGGTAATTCATTCCAAGCAAATGTGGAATTTAATATCACATTTTGAATGAAATGTTAATTAATATGTAATCTGAAATGTAAATCAACCCGTCATAACTACTGCTTATCCAATTAGACATTGTAGTGGAATGTACTCTATACAAAAGGACATGACAGTTCACAAATAACTATTTAAATTTCTTACCTTTATTTTCAGGCGTCCAATCGATTTGGTCAGCTTGAACATGACAAAGATCAAGCTTGGGTTTACAGGCTTCCTGCAGCATGGGCAGGTCTCCTGTCTAAACGAGTTAAAGACCTTACAGTCATTATTTCCCAATTTAAAGAGACAGCGTTTATTCAAAACACTGATCAGATGTTCACTATTCCTCACCTTCTTAGCCACTGCAAGATACATTTTTTGCAGAATATGTGGTGGCAAGCACTTCTCACGGGACATCTGAGAACCCCTTGACAAATGGTGCAGATCAAATCGTAGTCTGGAGGGTTTACAAACAGCTCCACATCGTAGCCCCCGCTCTGTGTTGAAACGTCTGCTTCAGCCTGGACACATGCAATTGGTTAACAAAGGTTTTGCTTGTGAGACGGAAGAACTAAAAGCTGAACTGAGATGGTGATCGGTGGCCTAGTGGTTAGGGCATAGAGCCTGGAATCCAGAAGTTCTGAGTTCAAGCCCCACTCCCACATACTGCCACTCTGGGTCCCTGAGCAAAGACCCTTAATCCCCATACTGCTTCCTGGGTGCCACAAAATGGCAGCCCCACGCTCCTGGGGAAGATATATGTATATAAAATATTGTGTTTTCCTTGTTCTATAACAAAAACTCTGTTCCCCCACAGCTCCCTGCCTGAAGAGGGATAACAAAACAGAATTGTTCTGGAAAATCATATGAAGAATCACATGATTACAAAAATAAATAGTGTCACAAACCTAGATTTTCTTTTGTCATTTTTTATACAAGAGTGTAAACGAAAAGAAATTTAGTTTAAAAAAGCTCTAGACAATTTCATTTTTTAAAGTGCAGCCTTGTAAACAGTAATAATTAAATGGGCGGTTCTAGACTGGGGCCAATTGGGGCCAGTACCCCTGTAGACCATGTCCTGGCCCCTGTACTGAAGACAAGCACCGGAACAGACATAGTCACTGATAGGTTTACAAATTCTTTTTTACAACAAGGTGATAGCTTAAGTGGTATTGAGATTGGATCCTAGTTTTCATCTGCTATTTTTTTTTTTAAACAAATGGAGAAAAAAACTAATTTTTACAGCTGAATTTATCAGTTTTTCTTGAGCTCTAATTCAGATTTTATAGAAAACAGTAATTTAACTAACACTAAGTCAAGAATATGTAAAATTCCTAAATTAGGAATGTATATTCGGTACATATCCAGCAGTAAATTTAGTTCATAACACTAGTGACCTATATATTATATTCATTATTTATAATGGTATTCATCCCTATACTAGAAATAGAATTTTAATTAAACCTATTTGAATAGAAATTTCACTTCATGCAGCTCTCTTAATATATTTGAATCCCTTGCCCTGTTTTCTGTTTCCCCATGAAAACACACTGGCCCCCTCCTGGCCCCCTGGTAAATTTGTTCTAGAACTGCTACTGAATAAAGACATAAAAATAAACAGATGTTCTTACCCTTTTACTAAAGTAACAATACAAAAATCCCTTCTATTTCCATATCATGGCTAAATTACTTTTTAATTCAGTCATATATACATATATATAGCATCAAACAGCTCACCTTAAACAGCAAAGATATTTCAAATAACGTGTTTATTTTTTATTTGTTGTCCATATTAAAAATCCCACATATAACAAATAGTAAACAGCTGTTTACTCACCATGACAACTCTTCCTCCCTTATGGTGTTTCCATCCTCTGTTCTGCTTTACTCCATATTATCAATATCTCACATGTCAGTCACAGACACACACCCTTGTTATCAATACAACACACACATGAACATTCCTGACAAAACATGAAGGAGGGAGTGAGAGCGGACAAATGGAGACCGTGGTTTTTACAGTGGGCTGCGTCCTTTCCCTGCTGTTCTAGCATCAAACTCGCTCCCCGTGTCTAGCGGGGAGTTTTTAAAACCCCTGTATGCCTTTTGTTTCGACTTATCCCAGTGAAAACATATTTTAAATCATTCTAGTTTCATCCTGGAAAGCCACTATACTTAATGGAAAATACATTTCAAGCTTAGAACTGGGATAATGTTTGGCTAAATATGTTTTTAGCGTTGCTAGCTAACAGATAGGCACGATGAAGAAACCGCCATATTGGAGAGGGTAACCGCTGATCACATAAATACTAGTCAACAATTCCATCTGGATAGAAGTATCAAATTTTTTTCAGATACCTTTTTTCAAGCGTTATTTTTTCATTGTAAATGTTTGTATATATTGAACTCATGTATTCTGACTTGAATATCATAAATTAGTTGTTTTCAATACATCTATAAAACTGTTATTTTATGTGCTCTACCATAAATATTCTTTATCTTAGAAATATAATTCTATAAACAGATTTTCTAGTGATCTGTTAGTGGGGGAAAAAACTACAATTAGGTGGACTATAATTGATATTATTGCAAAAATATTCTGCTTGTGCAGATAAAATAAAGTGAAAATTTGTGAGTATTATTGTTGGTCCAACTCTACCATCATTTTCTTGCAGTGCTGTTAATTAACTATCAAGGTTAAGATTTGGGCAAACAGGACTTAATTAAACACTTTATAAAATTCAAAAGCATACCACTGGCAAATGTGGTTACTCTGGAAAATAGGAAACAATAGAACATGTTATACTGGAATGTCATAAATATGAAAGCGAGAGAAGATATAGGAGGAGAGAGTTTGAATGTATTAAGGAAAAGATTAATTTATTAGATATTTTGAGGAAGAATTTGGGGAGTAAACATATATAAATAATGATTCGATTTTTAAAGAAAACTATATTTCACTGGCAAATGTGGTTACTCTGGAAAATAAGAAACAATAGAACATGTTATACTGGAATGTCATAAATATGAAAGTGAGAGAAAATATAGGAGGAGAGAGTTTGAATGTATTAAGGAAAAGATTAATTTATTAGATATTTTGAGGAAGAATTTGGGGAGTAAACATATATAAATAATGATTCGATTTTTAAAGAAAACTAAATTATTTCATAGAATTTGATTATAGAGAGGGTGAATGTGTGTATGATATAGACGGGTAGAATACAAAGTTATGTATAAGTATGTATTTTTTGTTGTTGTCGTTTTTTGTTTTCTTTTTTTCCATTAGAAATCATATATATGTTTATTAGTAGATAGCCCCTAACGAATCACACTCCATACCAGTAAGTGGCGGTAATGCTACTAAATGTTTGTTGCCAACCGCCAATAAATCCACGAAGAAGACGAAGACCAATCACAGCTTAGCTCGCTTAGATGGCCTACAACGTGTGCGACAGGGGTAACAACATGCGGGACGGGTTATGGTGCCTATAGTTAACATGTGAAATGAGAAACCCATTACTTTAATCGTTTTTATTTAACCAATTACTCCAAATAGGGAGGTCCCTATTGGCAATATGGCGAACTCAAACCTTCAATTTAAAACAAAGTAAGTTTATCGCTAACAGCGCTGCCTGCTCACTGCTAGCTTTACTAAACGAGTGTGATGGAAAGCTGTAAGCTCTCATTGATGGATTTTTTTCTTAATTTCATTACAGTTTTGCTGTTTCCAGTAAAATCGAGCCGTTTTACAAAGGAGGAAAGGTGCAGGTAAGGTTTGAGGGGTTTCTGACCTGTAGTGAGGTATCCGCGACTCGCCATTGAAATGCGAATTTTCTCTTTCCCAGATCAGCAAAGATGAGAAGTACGTGTTCTGCACGTGTGGATCTCGTGTCAATGTTTTGGAAATAAGCACAGGAAAGATCATCCACTCTTTGGAACATGTGAGTTCAGGAGACTTGGGTTTGTGGAATAAAACTGAAGCCATGTCAACATGCTAGTGTATATATTTCAATCCTATCTACATATTGGCTTTGGACATCAAAAACAACAAAAAAGTCTAACTATGCCAGTTATAAACGTAAACTAAAGTAAAATCTAGCATCTAGTGTTAAATGCTAACATAACTGAATCATGAGGTTTTTTTAAAATAAAAACAAGCTGTAAATATTTTATTTATTTTCATTCCTTCTAACTGTCTCTAAATTTCCCCTGCAGGATGATCAAGAGGATATCACCTCATTTTCTCTAAGCTGTGATGATGAGGTAAGGAGTGATTTCTTCACTGAATCATTAGAAGTTAACAGAAGAGCAAATTAAAGCAGCAGCATGTTTTTTTTTTTTTTTCTTGTGCCCAGCTGCTGGTGACAGCCAGCAAAGCTTTGTTATTGAAGCAGTGGGACTGGAAGCAGGCTAAATGCACCCGCTCGTGGAAGGCCATCCATACCATCCCTGTGGCTAGCATGACCTTTGACTCCACCTCCACCCTGCTTGCCACAGGTCACTGATGCCCTGATTATCATCACTCACCCGATTTCTTCTACAGCAAAGACAAACTTCTTATTTTAATGGCTTGTATTTGTTCTATAGGTGGTTGTGATGCCACAATAAAAGTTTGGGATGTGGTGAAGCAGTACTGCACACACAACCTTAAAGGATCATCTGGCGTTGTACAGTAAGTGTCTGCTACCATAAAGAAAGCACAGCAATGAGAATAAACAGACTATGATACAGCTGCAAACTTCTAACTAGCCGATGTTTATTTGAAAGGCAAACAAATCTGTTTGATCGTAAAGTTAAAAAAATCTGTTAAATTAATGTTCTTCATAGCTCTACTGGATTGTCACCTTCTAGAATAAACACTAATAAGTGTTTATTCAGATTGGGCAGAGGATCTCCACTGCTCACTTGGGATTAGGGTCAACGCTTCATCTTGATCGTTCTGTAACATTTATTTGCTTTGATTTCAATCGTTGCATTCTAGCTCTAGTTGTATGTTTACGGTAGGTAACCTGCTGGAGAAATAACCCTCACACCACGTCTCAATTGTTTTAGAGCTTCTAATAGTTTTTCCTGCAGATTTTCCCTGTTTTAAGCTTCATTAATATTCCTTTACAACTTTGATCAACCCCCTTTCCTTTCTTTATGAAAACCCTGCAGCATGATCAGGGTCCAAAATACATTTTTTGACTCAGCAGCCAAGTTTACCGGAAGACAAATTAATTTTGTTTTATTAAAAGAAGTTGTAATTTAGAATTTCATTACATGAATGGGGGAATAGCGGCTTAGGGCAGGCATCCCCAAACTCGGTCCTCGAGGGCTGCTGTCCTGCAGGTTTTAGAGGTTTCCCTGCTTTAGCACATCTGATTATCATGATTACAGTAGAGCTGAAGCCTGTTAATCAGCTTTCAATTAAAATCAGCTGTGCTGGAACAAGGAAACCTCTAAAACCTGCAGGACAGCAGGCCACGAGGACCGACTTTGGGGATGCCTGGCTTAGGGCATAGAGCTTGGAATCCTGAGGTTCTTAGTTCGAACCCCACTCCCACAGACTGCCACTCTGGGTCTCTGAGAAAGACCCTTAACCCCCGATGGCAGCCCACTGCTCCCCAACGGGATGGGTTAAATGTACAGTTACATAATTTCTCCAATGGGAGATCAATAAAGTACAATTAATTTTTTTCATTCATTCAAAAAAAAAGTGCAAATGCAAAATTTGATAACGTGGCCATGAATAAAATGATTAAAAAAAAAACAGCAAACTATTTTCATTTGTTATATAGTCCATAAATAAAAGCATAGCATTTCAACCAATGACATGGGCAAAGCAAAACATCTTCATCTTTTTGTGTTTGTTGTTGTAGCCATCAGCGTACTCACAGATGCTGTGGGTTGGGTTGTTTATATTGAGCCTGAGACGTTAACATCCAGGGATTGTGACATTTACTGTGTTTGTGTTCACTGATGTTCACCAGTTTCATAGGCTGACAGCCAGGGACACATTAATCATGTCTGTTCTCTTCTGTGTATTTGCTGCACACTGAGCAGGTCATGCGCTTAGCATTATCTTCCCAAAAGTGCAATTTTTCAATAAACTTTCTGTTTGCCCTGAGGGCTCTAAATCCTCGCTCCTCCTCATTAGCATGTTGCCTTTCAGAAGGCTTGGTTGCTCCAACTATTACCTGCCACAGGTTGCCTAGCGGTGGAGTTGTTGTTAAATGATGGGGTATTGAGGGGTGTGTTCTCTAGCCGTGTCTGAGGAACAAACATACAGAGGGGAGACTTAACAAAATAAAAGCTGAAAGGACCTTACTGAAGTGCAACTTTGGTCCATATATTTACTTTCCTTGTCACGAATGATGCTCTGACATTAACTTGACAAAATAAAAGATGTATTCGCATTTGGTGAGTGTTGGTTTCTGGCCCTGGGCATGATGGTGTCACCACTGTGTTTTGCTGTGGAAATAATGTTCAGAATGCTGTTCAGAATTATTCTTTTGCCACATATAGCACTTTGTATTTGTCTTATATATGCAGTGTTCCTTACATTGTTTATGGCACTATAAATGGCAAACTATATTTCCTAGAGACAGAACCCTACCTGAACTGGGAATCTGCAGCTCCTAAAGAGTTGCCATGGATCTGATTTCTCAGTCTGGTAGTTCAGACCTGTCACTTTCATTTATGTTTTCGGTTGTGACGTAATAAAATATGAAAAAGTTCAACATGTATGATGTTTTTCAAGATGCTGTGAAACTTTGATATAAATACAGTTGTAAGAAAATGATTCCCTAATTTTAAAAAAGCTAGTAATTTTCTTCCCTCTTGTGTTTGTGTAGCTTGGTCCAGTTTCACCCTGACATCAGCCGACTGCAGCTGTTCTCCTCGTCCCTGGACTGTAGCATTCGGCTGTGGGACCTGCGCTCCAGCCAGTGTATTTGCGTCCTGCAGAGCCACTACAGCGCCGTCACCTCTCTAAGCTTCAGCAGAGACGGTGACACCATGGTCAGGTACGGAGAAATGGCTCACAGGTTCTTTGTTTTTCTCTTTATTCTACTGCTGTGTGATTGACCTTACCTATTCTTACTGATTGGTCTGAATGCTTTGTAGTTCTGGGAGGGATAAAATCTGCACCGTTTGGGACCTCAAATCCCAACAGGCTAAAAGAACTGTTCCTGTTTATGAGGTAAGATGTGAAGTTTTCTTATCTTTCTTGGTCAATAAATATAAACAGAAATTGTTGCCTTTACTCTCCAGGCTGTAGAGGGGGTCGTGCTGCTGCCTGAGAAGACAGATTTATCTGAGATTGGAGTAAAAAGCAAAAACGAGCTTTTCGTTACAGCTGGCAGCAAAGGTTTGATCCACGATCCTCTTTATCTTCCTTTTTAAGTTTCTATCTCTCACCTTTGTTTCCCTTTTCTCCCTGCAGGTGTGCTAAGAGTGTGGGAGGCCAACACTGCTCGCTGTGTTTATACCCAGACCCTTCCCTCGACCCTCACTCCTTCCTCTGAGGATGAGGACGACGACAACCCTCGGGGTTTGATGTACCTTTTCCACTTGCCGGCCTCCTCCAGACTGGCTACAGTCACAGCAGAGCACAACATCCTCTTCTATCAGTTTCCCAGTCTCACCACACAGCAGCAGGTCAGTACTGGGAGTTACTAATTATTGACTGATTACATGGATAGTTTATCTCTATGCAGTTCTTGTTTAGAAAACCTTAGAGAAACTGATGAATATACTATTTATATTAAAAATTATCTAAACTACTTCTTTGCAATAGCCTGAGTTTTGACTTTAAAGTGAAATTTATTGGATGGGAAGGAGAGACTAGGCGGCCTGAAGAATATTCCTTGTTTCTTTTGTTTCGATTTCCAGCCAAATGTTGTGATTCATAAAAAACAAACTGTGTTTTTTCTCTTGATATGAAACTTTACTTATAGATCAACTTTTTTGATTCAAACTACAATGTGTTATGCTGGCAATGACAGATCCTTTCACTAATAATAATAATAAAAAACAGCTAAAATTCAAAATCAAAGTCTGCACATATTTAAATGTTTCCCTGCCTCCTTTCTCGAGTGATCAACGGGATGAGTCATAACACAGATCAATAAATAAATCCAATAAAGTGTGAGGAATTTACATGAATTACTGTAAACATTTAAAAACCACCTGTAAACAATGGTACACAACAACTTTTTAATTATTCTTGAAACTGGGAGAATCAGGAGGGAACAGGGATTACCAATGTTTCCTGTCCCAGAATGATGACCATTTATCACCTGATAAGACTCTATAGAGCGTTTCACTTAGACGTGTTGGACCCATCCCTGATCATCACGGGTGTTAAACAGGAGGAGGTCAGTGTACATTGATCAAAAAGAAAGCATAGTGCACAGTTCCAAAAAAAACAAAACAAATGTAAACCGTCTGTCAAAAATATAGAATTGGAATTGTATAATCATGAATTGTAGAAATGAAGTGAAGAAGTGAAAAATAGCAGCAACACCAGAGATGTGTTAAAAATGACAGCAGCATGTTATTTTTGCACTGAAACATAAATCTCTACTGCAGTGTAAGTAGTAGTTGAGAATAGTTGACAAAAGTTGTTTGATTAATTTAAGTGACTAAGACAAACTGTGCAAAAATCAGCATGAATATAAACAACTTATTGAGGTTGTTGGGAACATTAATCTGATTACGCTCCCTATTTGATAATACTCTGACAAAGGCCCAAAGATAGAGGGTTCTGTTAAGACATCATTAACAAAAATCTTGCTCCAAGCAGCTGTGTTACTCAGAGATACCATCAGCTATATAATACAGCTACAGGTCATAGAAGGATTTATGGACACTAGTGTCTCTGTACCTCTCCTAGTTTGTGGGTTACAATGACGAGGTGCTGGATGTGAAGTTCCTGGGTAAAGATGACAGTCACATTGTGGTGGCCACCAACAGCTGTCAGCTGAAGGTTTTCCAGCTGCTCACCAACAGCTGCCAGATCCTCTACGGACACACAGGTGAGTGACCAGCAGAGGGCAGCGCCTGGCTTTCCACTGGATGTGAAACAATCTGCCTTTATGTTTGCATTGAATTCTCTAAACTGTCTAACAGACACTGAACTTTTCTAAACTCCTGTTTTAATCCAAATAATCAGGGCAGTTTAACTCCAGAATAATTCAGATAGAGATGTTAAAACAAACCAGTCAGTCTAGAGGCGTCCAGATGTACATTAATAGTCCTTTCATTATAGTTTATTTGTATAGTGCCAATTCACAACATGTAATCTCAAGGCACTTGACAGATACAATTCAACCAGATCATACAGGGAAATTGATTCAAATTTTCTATCAAAGGAAAACCAGTTGATTGCATCGACTCATTGACTCAAATGCAATCCCTCACACCTAGCATGCTTGTAGCAACAGTGGAGAGGAAAAACTTTCTTTTAAAGGGAAGAAACCTCCAGCAGAACCAGGATCAGTGAGCGGCCATCTGCCGAGGCCGACTGGGGTTCAAGGAGACAGAAGCAGACCTACAGAAATAAGCAGATACAAAAGAAACTTGTAAACCCGCTCCACAGGCGGCCACGTCAAGGAAACGCACGGCCAGGCAGACGAGCATCGAGCTCCCATGTCAGAGGATGAAAAGAGCACATCCAGTTAGTCACAGTCAGAAAAACATGACTACACTGAACTAACAAATTCTGCAGAGTGGGAGAATAGAGATAGAATGATGAAAAAGGGGTCCCTGTGTCCTCCAGCAGTCTAAGCCTATAGCAGCATAACTATAGAGATAGCTCAGGATAACCTGAGCCACTGTAACTATAAGCTTTATCAAAAAAGGAAAGTTTTAAGCCTACTCTTAAAAGTAGACAGGGTGTCTGCCTCACGGACTAAAACTGGTAGTTGGTCCACGGAAGAAAAGCCTGATTGCTAAAAGATCTGCCTCCCATTCTACTCTAATTTTAGGAACCACTAGTAATCCTGCAGATAGAGAGCGAAGTACTCTGTTAGGAACATAAGGAACAATCAGATCTGTGATTTAAGATTGAGCTTGGCCATTTAAGGCTTTATATGTGAGAATGAGGATTGTAAATCTAAACAGAAAAATGTTTTTACTTATCAATTTAACTTTTAATGTTTCTAACATAGAAGAGAAATGCGTTTATAGAGTTAGAATCTGAAACAATCCGGTCTGTAAAGATCAGGTTTATGACTGGCTTAACAGGTTGGATGAAGCTGTATGTTTATTTCCGCTCTGTTTCCTCTTTTTGTCCTCCTCAGATACTGTCCTCACTCTGGATGTGTTCAAAAAAGGTTCTCTGTTTGCAAGCTGTGCAAAGGTAAACGCCAAACCTTCAGCCTGAAAGTGAAGAGGGAACAATGTCCAGGAAAGATTAACAGTGTTTATCCATGCAGCTTCGGTTTTTCATCAATGAATCAAATGATTTCCCAAAGCTTCCTACATTTGCTGGTTGTTTGTGTGTGTTGAGTGTAGGACCGATCGGTGCGCGTCTGGCAAATGGACAGTGACAGTGGTCAGGTCCGATGTGTAGCTCAGGGATCCAGCCATACCAATGCTGTTGGCTCCATCAGCTGCTCCAGGTGAAAATTCTCCCCTGCTAATCTTTGACCACTGGGATTACTTATCTCCCCCCACAGACACACAGTGTAAAAGCTGTGGATTAATGGAGCTCTATTGCTGAATTTCTCCCCTTGTTTTTTCAGGATGAAGGCTTCCTTCATTGTGACGGGCAGTCAGGACTGCACTGTGAAGGTGTGGGACCTGCCTGCAGCTTTTCCTGGAAAAGAAATCCATCAGCTGGTCCCCCGTACCACAGAGAAAGCACACGATAAGGTACAAAAAAAGAACATCCCACAGTCTTAAAGGCAACGGTTATACTGTAACTCCAAGTAGAGATCAGGGAACGTTTCCTTGTTTGATACAGTTTGGGTTTAAAGTTTTTGTTTTCAAAACCTTAATAATATTTTAGTTGAAGTAGTCCCGAAATATTAATGATTTCAGGATTTACCCAAATAACACTTATTTATGTTTTTCGCTTATCAAATAGCCCTTAATTAGACTACTAAGTAGAAGCTGATGGGGTTTAAACTCTGTTCTTTTTAAAATCTCTGTTCTGATTTTAGATATGGACATTTTTTATGATCTTGTAATCATATTTGCTAACACATAGAGGTTATACAGATTTTCCTTACCTAAATCATCATGTTCTCTTGTGTTTCCAATTTTGAGGAGTGGCTAAGAGATATGGGCCTCTGACAAACCTTATTTCTACCCCAGGTTTTTCACACTTGGTCTTTTTCCATCATGTAAAAGATCAAAATCTTTGTTCCAAACGTCACACATCAACAAGCATTTTTACAAGTGGCCTTTATCTGTAGTTTGTTTGGAATTTCACGTTTTTGTTCCTTCTCATAAACTGTGTGTAACTGTTGCATAATGTCAATTTTTTTTGTTCTTTGGAGCATTAGAGTCAGTGTTTTTACCTGGATCAGGTTCAGTTTATTAGATGTGAATGGGATGATATTGCTGTTTGTAGTTTTCGGGGGGAAAAAAAAAATCTGCGTTCTTTCTAGGATAACCCTTTCTAAGCTTGTCCAAGTGTTATTTCAAATTTTCCCAGCTGGCCCTAAAATTGTTTTAATAAAATTACAAAATTATGAATTACATAAATGGAAAAAATACTAATAAAACTAGGGCTGCAATACATCTATTTTGCTAATCTGTTGATTCTTTTTGTTTTCAAATAATTGTTAATTGGATGGTTAAAAGTTCCTTAAAAAAGATTTTACACAAAACCCTGCCCTTTGAGTACGCCTGAATAGAGCATATTAACCATCTTGAATTAAAATGTTTACATATTTTTTAAATTTCTGGTCTAATAACTGCTCTAAGTTGGTTGCACTTTCAGCTAAAATCATGTTTTTTATGTTTTATATTAATTATTGCTAAATTAGTTGAGGCTTATTTAAAAAAAATGTATTTATCTTCATTATCGGAAGATTTCAGCCCTAAATAAAACCTGCCTCTCTAAATATTTAGGATCCCTTAAAGTGAGATGTTGTTACTCTAAAATTAGCAGCGTTTTTTTCACATCTTTTATAAGGGGGGAGGGTGAATATGAGGCTATTTTTTGTCCAATTTTTTTTTAAAGGGGGTTTTAGCTACATTTCATCCAGTTTTCAGAAGGTTTTATTATTGTTTTTCCTGCTTTTTTATTCTGTTTTCAAAAGAACAGAATAAAATGTCATTGTATGCATTTTTTACGCATATCTTTTATCTCTGTCCATTTAGAATATATAACATTGGGGGTTCTATGTCATTCTGCATTTTCCATTCTAAATGTCATCTAATTATATGTCAGAGGTTTGAGTAAAAGAAAAGGGGCCAGTCAAACCTGTTTCTAAATTAGAGAAAAGGGACGGGTAGAATTTGCTGTGTTAATGGGCATCTGCAGATTTTATTAATAGAACACATGTTGTGTTGTGGAATCCCCAAAGTCTGAAATCTCATTGTGGAAACTGGTTTATGCAGATTAGCTGTGCTAGGAAGGAAATGCTGGCTCATTTTTGGAGTCTTACTCACTCTAATCAGTGAGATGCAACAGAGAAACATTTTCCAATGGCACTCTTTCCTGTTTCACCTGCATGCTTCACTCAGTAGAAGGACAAAAGATTATTCTGTGCCAGGTTACCACATTCCTTTAACACATAGTTAACATGTGTCAGGCCCTGTTACTCTGGGAACGAGTCTGAAATGCAGGAATGCAAGGAATCTGTTCCTCCTGGAGGGGGAAAAACTCATAAATCCATTACTATTTTAACCTTTTTAATCTTCAGTGCTCTGAATTTTCTTGTTTTTCCTTTTTGTCTGATTTTTATGCTTCTCACCTTTAATGTTTCTGCAGGATGTAAACAGTGTTGCAGTGTCTCCTAACGACAAACTGCTAGCCTCTGGCTCCCAGGACCGCACAGCCAAACTCTGGTCCCTATCAGGAGATGGACAGCTGGGGCTCCTGGGGGTGTTTCGGGGCCACCGTCGGGGGATTTGGAGCGTCTGTTTCTCTCCTGTGGACCAGGTCCTGGCTACCTCCTCTGCAGACGGCACAATCAAACTATGGAGTCTGCAGGACTTCAGCTGCCTGAAGGTGAGGCTCCACCAGGGGACCACAGATACCTGCTATCACATATTTTGTCATTTCTGAAAGCATGTCAAGATAACGAAGAACTGTTGATCATTTTATTTCTGTCAGACGTTTGAAGGCCACGATGCATCGGTTCTGAAAGTGATCTTCGTGAGCCGCGGCACCCAGCTGCTCAGCAGGTACGATGGCAGCCCCAAGGGGATGGGTTAAATGCAGAGCTAAATTTATCCAATATGAGATCAATAATGTTCAATTAAATATGATCAAATCACATTACATAATACTTCCAATTAAATATTAAAGTCAAATGTTGACTTTAATAAACGTTGATTAAACATTTTCCTGCAGAGGTAATGGAGCCTTTTGAACATATTTGAACTCATCAGGGTGGTTGCGCTGTAGGTGGTGGTAGTTGGATGTGTTAATTTGGGTAGTCTCAACAGTTTTCAGACAAACTTTGCATTTCGTGTTCTTTTACTCAACATCTATGGCATAATTTTGGTGCCACCAAACTGAGTGTGCACTGAGAATAATGTGCATCTTTTAAACTTGCATACCTTCACTTAAAACTGGTCTGCTGCATGCAAAACTCTGACAATGCGCTCTCAACTACTTCTCTGCACGCTCAGCTTCATCTCTGCCCTCGCTCCGCTTCATAGGAATAACTGATGTAATTTCGTTCACAGCCTCACAGGACCTAGGGCTGGGCGATAATTCAATAACGATATATATCGATCGATAGACGTGTGGCGCAATAGAAAAAAAAGAGGGTCGATAAAAGTTCGATAAAAAAGAAACGCAGTTTTCCTTCCTTCTCATTGTAGCCTAGCATGTAGGTTTATGCTAGTCACTGCTTCCTCCCAACCAATCACAATCGCGGACCCAGGCATGCCGTCACCAAGCGCCGCCCTCTCAAACCACAACACAGAGCACATGAAGATGCAGCAACGAGAGGCGGAGGAAATTGTTTCAAAGAAAGGTTTCTGTCGTTCGGCAGTCTGGCAGTATTTCGGTCATGGCAAGTCGGACCAAAAACAAACCACAGTCATCTGGAAAATGTGTCGGGAACCAGTGAAAACCAGTCTGATAACGAAACCAACTTTTTTTTTTATCATCTCAGCCGCTCACAGCCGCAGGAGTACGAGCTGTTTAGGCCCGGTACGGCTCTCCTCCGAGGAATCTTCGGAAAATATATATATATTTTCAGTTCTGGGCAGTTTCCCACGTAGTTCTAACAATTGAGATAAAAATGCTGAGGGGCCAGAAACTTCAAAGTAATAACTCAGGTTAAAGCAGGAAATGGGGGCGGCGGTGGGGGGCATTTATTTATTTGTTATATTTATTTTGGTCACTTTTCTGGTCACTTTAGTTTATTCTTTGTCAGTATTTAATGACATAACTCGGGTCTCTTAAGTTATTTTTCTTTAAAACAATTCTGTTATGGTTAAAAAAGTTGGTTAAATAAAGATTTAATTCGAAGTCTGTGTTTGTGTTTTTTATTAAAATTAAATCATTTAGCAATATTATAAAAAGTCCAGGCAGAGCTGCACATAAAATATGGTTTCAAATCTTTTCAATAATTATCGATATCGATCAATATGCATTTTTTTTTATCGATAAGCTTTTTTTCTATATCGCCCAGCCCTAACAGGACCCATCTGCCATTTTCTTTTACGCTTTTGACTGGATGGGTGGAGTCACATGATTTCCCACATGTATCTTCTAGTGGAAGGAAATACCAGCCACCCTCTCACAAGGAAAAACAGCAAAATTAATTTTAGTTATTTTACCGACACAGGAAAATTGTCGCCAGTTATTGAGATAAATGACGGTAACTGTAAAAATCCGGTTTATCACACAGCCCTAACGAGAGTAAAGTTTTAGAGCATTCTTATTTAAATAAATGACTCCAAACTTAATCAGAATGGATGAAAAAGTTTCATCCTGAATGATTGATTTTAGGTTTAGACTTTGACTGAGCCAGTCTAGTATATGAATGCTCTACGATCTAAACTGCTGCTGCAGCTCTGGCTCTATGTTTGGGGTCCTTGTCCAGCTGGAAGGTGATTCAACACCTCAGTCTTCCGATGTTGCCTTTTTTTTTTAACTCGGTCCACCTTTCCATCCATGCAACATGTCGCCTTCATCATATTTCATAGTGGATGTGATTGTATATTTGCAATATATATTTTAGTTTTCAATGTATGCAGCTGTTAAAAAA
Source organism: Cyprinodon variegatus (assembly GCF_000732505.1). Taxonomy (NCBI): domain Eukaryota; kingdom Metazoa; phylum Chordata; class Actinopteri; order Cyprinodontiformes; family Cyprinodontidae; genus Cyprinodon; species Cyprinodon variegatus. The sequence goes on from NW_015150849.1 coordinate 571,354, forward strand.
AACAAACCTCTAAATGTTGTTCGGTTGACTTTTTCACCTCAGCGGAGCAGATGGTTTAGTGAAGCTGTGGACTATAAAGACCAATGAGTGCGTGAAGACGTTGGACGCCCACCAGGACAAAGTGTGGGGTCTCCATGGCAGCCGTAAGGACGACAGGATGGTCACAGGCTCGGCAGACTCAAACATTACAGTTTGGATGGTAAGTTGTGGTTTGTTGATTGTCACCGGCTTATTGGCTGAAGACCTTACTTCAAAGAGAGGAGTTCAAAGTAGATTAAATACACTCTGGTCTTGCCAAGTGATGTACTTTATGAAGTACTTTTTTAACCTTTTTGGATTGCTGCACAGTAAAGTTCTTTTTGTGTCAAAACAACATTCTTGTTTTCTTTTGTTCAAATATGGTGACATTTTTTTTTTTTTTTTTCATCCTTTACTGCTAATACTCTTATTTTGGAAAAGTGCTGTTTTCAGTCATAAGGGGTTTCTAGAGAGCTTATGTGTCCTTTTGCATCACTAGGATGTGAGTGAAGTGGAGCTGGCAGAGGAACAGGCCAAACAAGAGGATCAGATACTCAAGTAAGAAACATATTCCAAATTTCATTGTTATTTCTTTTCTGATCTGCTGTTATTTCTTAATGTGGTTTTCAAACTCTGTTACTCATTTGTTAAACCTTCCCTTCATGTACAGATGCATCTTATTCAGGGCTGCATAATACCAGGAGAATATATATTTGCTATAGAGTTGCTAAATATAGTGTTTTGAATAAATAACCAACCCAGAAAGCGTTTCGTATGTTGATATATTATATGGAGTACTTTTTTTAACCTATTTTGATGAGTATGCTTTAGAGTTTCTGAAACTACAACATTATATATTCCATTTTTTTCCTTCCACTAAACTTTCCAGGAGTATGCATGGTGAATAGGCAGCTTCTTTTCCAGTTGCTTAGATGAGTTAATCCATCAATCTGTACCTCTAACATTAAATACATGGCAGCTGTAATAAATCTGCAATGTTTGAATTTCAGTAAAATAACTTTTTAATTATGTTTTTCAAAGATCATGTGTATTTAATGTAACACATGACATCATGACCTGGATTTAAAGATAATGTGACCAAGGTATTAAACATAATTTGTAGGATTAAAAAAGTTTATGCCTCATGAAATGTTCATCTGTTTTTAGTTGATGTCTTAATAGCCTTTTAGCGCTTCAGGTTCTGACCAGCAGGTTTGTTCTGTGTGCATCTGTTGTGTCTGAAGGCACCAGGAGTTGTCCAACCTGCTGCATGAGAAGAAATACCTGAAGGCCCTAGGCCTCGCCATCTCACTAGACCAGCCGCACACAGTGCTAACTGTTGTCAAAGGTACTTTGTGTGACTTGAACTTCATTGTCCTCTCAAAGATCATTTATTACACAACCTTCTTTTGTTTTTGATTTTATCTCTCTCTGAAAGACTTCTCACAGAGTCACTTGTGCATTTAAGCATAAGCAGAAAAGGCATGAACTTTTCTTAACAATAACTAGTTGTTATGCATGAGCTCAGGAAAATCTCTATAGAATGTGACAAAAAAAAGATTTAGGCTGTCCGAATATCCACCTTAACCTCTGAATCACTATATGACGTGCAGCCTTGATGAGGTAAGCAGCAGCAGTTGTTGAGCTGCTACTACTGCCTCCAGCTCGTGAAGTCTCCTATATAGAGTGGAGACTATATACTGGACTTAATTGTGAACTTATTTAAATGATCATTCGGACAGTTGATCACTACTGTTTGCTCCCCATTGGTCATGTGATTCCAGCTCCCGGCACAGTTCCTGCGCCAATCTTTGCTCTCTCTCACCCCCAAAACACCTCCCATGATGTTTTGCGACGAGTGCTCTTGCAAAGCATTCTGGGCAGACATTTGGCCTTAGACTCCTGAATATTGACAGGAGGAAAGAAAGGATGCAGCAGACCTTTAGAAATTCCCCAATGGGCACAATCCTGCCTTTTAAAGAGCCTTCTGTATATTTATTTAATAGAATAAAAGAATAAAAAGCTGATCAGTTTTGTATGTGCAAAATATTGACCTTTTTCTGAAAGTGGCATCAAGAAAGCTGCTAAATGATGGTTTGCTGTGTTGTTTCTAGCAATTCGTCAGACAGAGGACAGCAGTGAGCTGCTGGAAAAGACACTCCTGAAACTACGGGTGGATCAAAAAGGTAACATCAGCGGAGCTTGGTTTATATGGAGACAGATCTTTGATTAAAATACATTTTCTCCAACACTTGGAACAGATGTTTTTATCTCCAGTATCTAATGTTCTGGTGTCTGTTCCCCTCAGAGTCGCTGCTGCGCTACTGCGTTGTGTGGAACACCAATGCCAGGAACTGTCTGGATGCCCAGGCTGTCCTCCAGGTTCTGTTGAAGCACCTGCCCCCCGAGGAGCTGCTGCAATACCAAGGGGCCCGAACACACCTGGAGGGTCTCATCCCATACACAGGTCAGCTCATATAGTCATAACGCAATAAATATGTTGCTACGATCCACATGCAAGAGCAAAAAACACAATTACAGCTGATTCTGCTGGAAAAAGGAAAAAAGCAGCTTGTCCCCTTTCGAACAGACAGCCATGTGTGTGTGTGTTATAGAAAGGTATAAGGAAAAAGGCTTGAAAATAAAATAAAGTGCATCCTGATTTTGCACATGAACTCTTCCCACCTTCTTGCTCTGATCACTAAAGATATAGTGGTGGATGTTCTTTTTCCGGGTGGATCATCAAAATAAGTGGTCCTCCCAATTATCAATCATTCTGGTGATGTTTAAAAAAGGCCGTCCTACGTGCTTGTCCTCTTTTTCACTTACCAGTGATGAGTCTAACATAGTGGAAAAATTGCAAATCTTCTTATAGAAAGTAAGCTTCTATGAACAATGCAAACAGCAACTTTTAAACAGAGCGTGCACAAGGAGAAAGGGGACTGTGCATGCTCTAACACGTGTTTAATAGGCATTCAGGAGCGGGTACAGGGTTGTGCATGTGCATTTTTGTTTGCAAGTGGAAAGGGCGAGTCTTTTCAAATATTCATTATACCTTTAAATAAATAGCCATCAGCATAGTGTTAAATAAAACAGCACCAATTAAATTTCAAGTATTTCTGAAACTTTTCCTTTTTTTACTTATAGTTTGATTCTTGTGCAGAAAAAAAAAATTGTTTACAGTATATTCCACCTGACTCTATCTTTAGTTAAAGGTGTTTTTTTTTTTTTTAAATGAGCCTTCCAAAGTGCAGTGCCTTCCAAAGTGCAGTGTCCATTTATGAACTTTAAGTACTAGTGAGTATTAGTCTACCTTTTCTGAAGGCTGATCAAAGTCTTTAACAACTTAAGCTACATTCAACCTGCAGGCATATGTGACTCAAATTCTGTGTTTTTGCTCCTACATGATTCATATCCAACTTTTTTCACAGTAGTCTAAACGGCCCAGTTCTGATCTTTTCCCTTCCAAATAATTCTGATTTAAAGATATCTTAAAGGAAGCAATGAAGCTTTATTAAATCCTTTAGGACAGTTGCATTTCTCATTGCTTCCAGAAACAGAGCGCTGCCGTTTGACGTGTACTTTCTTCCTCTCCATGTAGGGATCACTATGATGTCCTGAAGCTTTCAGACTGAAGTCGCATTTAATTACTATTAGCTATGTCACAATTCAATACTAACATTGGATATCGGTCCGATATTAGCCTGCTGATGGACACCATCCACTTCTCTTAAAAATTTATTTAACCCATTGATTAATAATAAACGGCTGTGTCGTTCTCTTACCTATTTGTTGTTTGAGCGATATCACTTGATGAAGTCTCTTCTATGATTTTACACTAAATAATGAGTGATAATCAATAGTCGGCATTATTTGTGCATATTGTATCGGGTCATTATGGTATTGGTAAATACTCAAAGCTGCAATATCAGTATCGTATCTGAAATGAAATAGTTGTACTGGGACACAGCTAATCCCTATGAAGGAGCACACAAAAAGGATCAGATTAAAAAAAAAAAAAAATCCAAATTGAGCATGTAGACCTGCTCTGTGGACATTAATTTGGATTTTCGACGTTTAAAATGCAATTTAACAGAATGATCATCAGATTCTACTATTAAGGCCATGCTAAGTTTTTAATAAAAAAGGCAGCAGGACTTCTCATTTCTACCTTTCCCCTGTATATGTGGTAGCCTTGTATTATATTTGAATTAGATTTCTGAATGTTATTTAATTAACAGGTTGTTTATTCTGCTTCCCACAGAGAGACACATGGAGAGGATCGGCCGTCTGCTGCAGGCGTCCATGTTTCTCAACTACATGTGGCAGAAAATGAGAGTCGTTGGATCATCATCTGGGTGAGATATTTAACTCTTCAGCTTATTTACTTCACTTTATTTCCTGATGAGTTGCTTGCTTGTCTTGTGTGTCCGGTTATTAGTTGGAGATGAACTTCACATTTTAAATTTTAGTTTCCTTTTGCGGCTCGCTGAGCTGCATTTTTGTCTCTGCAAAAAAAATATAAAAGAAAGTTGTAAACAATTTACTGAAGGGTTTTAGACTTACTGTAGCTGACTGACAGAAAAAAAAATGCAAGTGATCACCTAAAATATTCTGCAAACTGTAGCTTTTTTTCCTGATATTATCAATTTCTTGTATTTGTGTCCAGTATGGAGCAGGATGAAGAGATGGACACCACTCCTCTCACACAGACGAAGCCCTTATTTTTCATTGACAAAGAAAAAGAAGACGACAGCCGTAATGAGAGGGGAGACCAATGTGATGACGGTGACAGCGGGCAAGAAGAGGAGCCGTATTCTTGGATCAAAAATGAAAATGAGCCCTTTGAAGTCAGCGCCTCGATGAAAGCCTCCTCTAAAAACAGACGGAAGGCAAACGGAAAGCGCAGCCAAGAGTCAGAGAGCGAGGAGAGCTCAGAGGAGGAAGAAATGGAGGACCACCATGCAGTGCAGCCGATAAAACATGTCCGGATTTCGCCGCCTCCACAATGTCTGACTTCAAGCTGACAGGACTGCCGAGACAGACCTCTGGAAAGAAAGCTGTAGAGGTTTTCCTTCTGCAGATCATTTACTTGCTGACTGTAGCCATCAAGGAAACAAAGGGGGAATTGATGCAGGCAGCAGGTTTCAACGTTAATATCCTCAATCAGTTCCTCTGTGCAGGTTTGAAAAAAGGAGACATAAAACATTGAACCATTTCGACTTTATTTTAGGTAACATCAAAGGACCACAGGTGTCTAAGCCTTGTGCCAGGGCATTTATTTACAGGTTTAAAGCAGCACATAATCCCTATATCTGGGATTATAAATGTACTGCTTCCGTATGTGACCCAAACTGAAACAAACATTTCCTAATGTAGGGATTCAAGTTGATTAATAAAATATTTTCACTATTTTGTTAAAGAAGTAAGCTTATATTTTTCATATTTTACATTTGAGTGATCTTGCTTGAATAAAATCAGCTGATTTGAATGGAAGATGTAGGATTCTTACTGAATGGGAATTAATAAAGTCAAGTATTTAACTCTTATTCCAGAGAAATGTTTTTGCAGTGTGGAATGTGTGACCAACAAGGAAACTAGAAGAGCTAAAGCCATCAACTGTCGCACAACAGGGTTTTTTTTTTTTTTTTGCAGCTTTCTTTAGAAGCCTCCTAAGCCTCCGCAGTTAAAAAGGAGACAGGAATGCTTGAAGGTCTGAGGTTGTTTTATGGGAGTAGGATGAAATTCTTACTTGATGCCAATTCCTCTCTGGGATAGAACATGATTCCTCCAGTTCTTTACAACCAAAAATAGCAACTTTCATAAGTCTTCATACCCCATAACTTTTTGTCACATTAATCACAACCAGCTTATTTCATTGGGGATTCAAGTAATGGACGACAAAGTAGTTCCTGATTGTTAAATAAACTCAAAGTGATCCAGAGTTTTCACATTATTTCCCCACCCAATAACAAAAAATAGTATTTGTATTCAGCCTCCTTGAATTAAGTAAAGCATTAGGTAAACAAAGGCATCATGGAAAACAAGGGACGCAGTGGACAGGTAAGGAAAACAGCCAAGTTTAAAGCGAGGTTAGCTTATAAATCAATATTTCAAGATTTAAACATCTTCCAGACTGCTGTGCAAACCATAATCTTGAAATAGAAAATAACTGTAAAACTACCAAGACATGAACATTTATCCATACCAGGAGTTTCCTTATTCTGGTCCTTTAGAGCCCATTTCCTGCATCTCTCTGCCTCTGCTCACCTGGTTTCTACTGATCCTGATAATTGGGCTTTAGCTGAACTGCCATTACCTCAGTCAGCTGTGTTAAAGCAGGGGGGCATCTAAAACATGGAGGACTTAGTAGCTTACTTCTGATACAACTATAAGTTTGTCTTTCATATAGAAGTTATTGTTGATAAGAAGTCAGGATAATTCCCAGGAAGCGCTCGTACATTTTTTATTGGCCTTCATGCAAAATGTTACACATAGCAGAAAAGTGACATTCTTCTCTATGAAACATGGTGGAGGAAGAATCATGAAATATGGCATCTGTCACAAGAGTTAAGGTGATGTAAAAGTGAATTATTGAGACAAACTTACAAAGAACTAAAAACGCAATAGATTTAATATAAAAAGGATGCTTTTTCCTAGACTGTTTTTTATATGTGAAAGACCATTTGATTGAAAAAGAGAGAATTCAAGTGAAGAAATTTTGATATATATTTATTTATCTACAATTAACTGATATTTACAGACATCAGGAACAGCAGATATTGATGTTGATCCAAAACAAAAGACACACGACTCTTCTACAGTAAGTTGAATATTTTTATATTCAGCATTTGAATTTTCTTTTTTGTATTATTTAGATTTTGTTGATTCCAAGATCATTAAAAAAATGTAGTTTTTATCCCTAAGAAAACTGACTTAGATAAGATTAGTTGTAATAATAACGAAGCCAAACTTCATTCTTCAGGTTTTATCGGCTGGTTTCCTCGGTCTGTGTGGATGATGGGTTGCTCTTGGTTGCGTTCTTACGGGTGACGCTGGTACAGCGGCTGAGAATGTCCTGGGCCCGGGGTCTTGGGGGCACCGTGGGGAACCTGGGGCCCTTATATAAGTTGGGGTCAGAGACACTGGGGAGTAAAGTTCCCTCATGGTTACCTGTTGGGTTCAGGCGGTTGGCCACCATGGGAGGGGGCGTGCGGGACAGTCGCAGCTGTTCGTCGTTGGCGCCATACCTCAGGCTGAGGGTTGAACCGGCAGACATGGACAGGGAATCATCACTGAAGCTGTCGCTTTCAAAGCTGTCCACCGACTCTGCTCTGAAGATCCCACCCCTCTCCTCCCCTTCTTCATCACTCTGCACCATGATAACTGGAAGAGGAAGTTGCACCGCAGGAGTTGGTGTAGTGGGGTGTTTTTTGGCTGGAACAGAAAGGATCGCTTCAGGCTGAGTATAGGGCTCCTCAGACAACATGTTCAGAGACTGTGACCTGTTGAAGCTTTCTGTTTGGATCGGGCTGGGGGAGGCGGGCCTGGAATTGGGAAGCTGAGTGAGGTTACCAGACGAACGGCTGTGGTGTAAGGAAGAGGAGGGTGAGAGGAAGGAGGAGTTCTGCACATGATGCTGAGGCGCCATCTGAATGCGAGGGTAACTGTGGGGCTGCAGGTACAGGGTTGGAATGTAGCCGATTTTACCATTGTGTCTGCAAATTGAAAAGATCAATCATTAACATCAGCAAAGAGATTTAACCACAACCTGAAAAAAATAGAGTTGGACTTTAACTAGGCCATTGTAAACCATGACAAACTTGCCATGCATTTACCCCAATTGGTCCTGCTACTACTACTGAGCAATTTATCAACCCCCTCTGATAAAACAAAAAACACCCCCATACTCCAAAGTTAGAATATTTTTTAAAAGGTTAATGTGCAGCATTTTGTATTGTGGCCAAAAAAGTCAAAATATTCGAGATCTTCAAAGCTTCAGATATTAAATGTCTTTTCCTTCATCTTCCTGCTGCTGTTCGTTCACTGATATTATCTGGCTAACCCTGAAGAGCAGCTATATTTATATAGAGATTCTATTACAAAGAGGTTGAGATCATTTACAAATTTAATTCGGAATTATTACTTGCAGCTTAAAGGCATAGTGGAGGATTTCTTTTTCTGGGTGGATCATCACAATAAGTGGTCCTCCTAACTGTCAAATTTCACTTACCAGTGGTGAGTCTGATATAGTGGAAAAATTGCAAATCTTCTTTTGGAAAGTAAGCTTGTATGAGTGATGCAAACAGCAACTTTTAAACAGAGCGTGCATGAGGAGAAATGGGCTCGTGCACGCTCTTACACGTGGCATTTCCTCTCAGGATCGGGTACGGATTTGTGCATGTGCATCTTTTTTTTTTTTTTTTGGAGTGGACAAGGATGTTCTTTTCAGAAATTTGCGAAAATCCTCCACTATACTTTAAATAGGGATTAATTTAAACCCTTGTAGAATAGCTCAGATCTTACCTGACGAGCCACCAGCCGTTTTCAGATTTCTGCAGGACCTCCACCACTGCACCAATGTTCACGCTCACTTCATCCACTGTGGTGGAATTGTAGTTCTTGACGGCTGTGTAAAGCGAACCTTTGGGTGGCACAAAAAAAACCTTTAGACATAATCTTCAACTTTCCAACCATTATAGTCGAGGCGTTTCTTTCTGTTTGGATACCTCGTTCTGGTATCCCATCAGTTTCATATCCATCCTCCTCATCATCATCCAGCTTATCCAGATAGGGTGCAGGAAACCAGGCCATTCTCTTCTCCTCATTCTCTACAAGCCACCACCCTGCAGATATAATCAGCACTGATGAGAATAAATCTGGGACTGTAATAGAAACAGCTCTAGTTCCGTGTTACTCACCGGCTTTGTCTTTGATAAGAACGTCGAGCTTCTCGTCCACAGCGGCTTTGAAAGGTTTGTTTTTGGTGTCTTTGGTTTCATATGGGGCGACACATCTGTAGGTCTCTGTGACGAATGGCTGGGTCACATTACCACTGCTGTTATGTCCTCCAAAACTAGTGATCTCATCCTCAGAGGGCATGATCATGATACTAAGGTAAATAAACACAGATATCCCCACATTAAACACTATATTAACATCCCAGATCAGATTTAATCACAGTAACTTTCTTAACTTCACAGTACATAAAAATAGGCACGTCCTGAGATAACTATCATTTCCGATATATAATACCAATATTGACCCAAAATGATCTCAGCACAAATCATGATCATTTTCACCCTAAGCTGTCGTGGGTGTGATCATATTGGCTCTGCAGTATGCAAGCGCTGCTGAAGCAGATTAAAAGATGCTACAGAACGCTTCTATTAGCGCTCTTATATCAGAGATTTTAGATGCAACATGCTTTGGCTTATATTGGACTGACATCCTACACCTGCATTAACTGCCTTCTTCTAAATCTCATTAAGATGTATTTGGTTTAGCTAAAATAAACCCATCTATTTACCGCATGTCATGGTGTTTACTTCTAATTGGTTAAAGGAATAGTGGAGGATGTTCTTTTTCTGGGTGGATCATCAATATAAGTGGTTCTCCTAATTGTCAACCATTCTGGTTGTATCTTTACGTAAGGCCGTCCTACGTGCTCGTCCCATTTTTCACTTACGTGTGGTAAATCTGACATATTGGGAAAAACTGCTAATTTTCTTTTGGAATGTAAGCCTGTAGGAGTGATGCAAACAGCAACTGCCTAGTGTTAAACAGAGTGTTTATGAAGAGAAATGGGCTCTTGCATGGGTTTAATAGTCCCCTCTAAGGACCGGGGAGGCATTTTTTTATTTTTATTTTTAAGTGGAGAGGGCGGGTGTCTTCAAAAATTTGCAAAGATCCTCCACTATACCTCTTTTTATTCTCTTATCCAACAGCAGCTCCTTGGTTTAGTATGGGTTAATTCAGAAAGAACCAGAAAACCCAGCAGTATATCCTGCCTTATGGGTTTGGAACCAGGCCTGATCACTCTATCAGGTTTGTGACAAATTATTTTTTTTTTATTTTTTTTTTTTTTTTTTTTTTTTTTTTTGCTTGTTGTTGAATCCAGAGTGAGGAAGACAATTGGTGAAAAAGAAACTCAGCTTGCTATTTCCTGCCTATCCGTGGCAAACAAAACCCCTTTTGTAGCAAATTTCTCCTTTAATCACAACATAATCTGTTATCTTATAGTAATTACCAGTTCCCAATTACCTTAAAGTGCAAATATCCACGATTAACCATTGATAAATCTAAAGGCAGAAAATAAATCTGTTCTTTTTTTCTTCAAAATTTTCCTAGAGACCTAACAATTATTTATTTGTATAATTATGAGACAGATTTTGATCACGGTTATAGTTTGGTGTAGCATATCTAGGCTAAACTACGAATCAGTTGTAGGGTATGTGAAAAAAAACTTTTAGTTATCAGAAAGCCCCAATAACCAAATATTGATTTAGCAGGATGTGCAATAATTTCTTTTGTTTAGTTTTTTTCCATATTTGTCAAGGTTTGCCTTTAAACAGCTCTAAATGTTTTAGAAGTTTCTCCTACCAGTTTTTGGTGAACTCTGGCTGCAGCTCCTTCTCCTTTGGTTGCAAGAACTTTACAAGGTCTGCAGACTGCGAGACCCTTGGATCGCAGCTCAGAAGATTATTACAGTATTTCTGCAAATACTTAAGTCGCACCAGTGATTTATTAGGCCCCTTCCCTTGGCTCTTCTGCTTCACTTTGTTGCCTTAACGACAAAAACACATAAATTTTACTCCAACATCATCCAGCTGGTCATTTAGTATTTACACCAAGCAACCCTGACCCACTTTGAAATTTAGGAAGGATTCTGTCGGATTTATTCAGTTTACTTCCAGGTGGAAATTTCTTCTTCAGTTGTTTCTGTAAAGGAAATTATTTTATTAATTAAGCATAAGCTCAGGGGAAAAAATAGAGCATTTTTTTATACTTACATGCATTTGTCTGAAATCTTTAAAAGTTCTGTAAATTGTAATGTCATTCTGATCCGACCAAAGCACAGAGGTTATGAACATCTGGAAGAATGTATACCATACTCAAGTAAACAGAAATGTCCTTTGCTGTTATTTCATAAATGTAGAAACTTAATTTCTCCTTACTTTGGTCTTCTCCTTGTGTAGAACTCCGGTTAAACGGATGTTGATAGGATAAAGCTCAGACTGCATGACGGCTGGATGGATGGATGGACAGACAGGAAACACTGTGCAGATTTCAGCTGCAAGATACTTGATCTCATTTAGGAATATGCAGGAGCCTTCCTGCAGGTGAATTTATATTCCCTCCACCTACAGGGGGTGTGGCTGGACAACTCACACTGTCTCTCTTTAAAGGGAAGTCAACAAAATAAAATTCCTGAAGTGCCTCAAAGACAGCTTGGTGGAGGATGATATATGGATCCTAAAGGCACAAATGTGTAAGCTTGTTAGGGGCAAATAGGTTGAACTGAAGGAATTATCGCCTGAGAAAATATCTGGCTTATACTTGAATATAAGAGAAACTAATATGCGAAAGCAGTGGAGAATGAGAAACTACAGACACAAAAGCACTTTATCATTTCTCCACACCCATGGGCCTTTACAGGAAGAAAGTGGTTCAAATCATTTCTCAACTTCTTGAGCAAAAAAAAAAAGTCAGGATAATAAAAACATTTATTTCCTGTTTGGCAGTAGAATACCACTGAGTTTATCTGTGTAACAACTACTACTGAAATTAGCCTGGAGTTAGAGACTACGATTGTGTCTGCTGCCACCTACTGGTATACGTTGAAATTTTTTATATATATATATATATATATATATACACATATTTTTATTTAGCAGAGAAAAACTGCAACTCCTGGCTTTAATAAACTAGGGCTGGACAAAATGCCTAAAACTAATATCATACGTCTTAATTTCTGTTCCGTATGTAATTATAAAATTGATTTAAACTAAAAATAAAAAGCAGCTGAAAGACTAACAATGCCCACACATTCTTCTACAAACAAGAATTAACTTTCCTGTTTATGGAACTCTACAATAACATTTTTGAAATCTTTCCCTTAAAAATAACCAAATGCATTAAAGAAGGACCGTAGTTTAGTGACAAACTCTGTAATCATTGTCGGTCAGTTCGGTGTGTCTTAAACAGCCACTTGATTATTTAAGCACCCTGCTCTCTGATCGATAGACAACCACTCCTTCATGCTAGAAGCCAAAAACCCTGCTTCTCTGCAGCTCCTGGTACATTTCAGCATATAGAAATAGTTTATGGGCATCAAAAATATCCTGCATTGGGTGAACGGATAAGTCTATATGATCAAATAACAGAATTAAACCGGTCATTGCACACATTTGCATAAAAGTTTATTCCACCTCAATGTCCAAATGGCTCAACATCATCAAACAGACATTCTCATGATAAACTCCTAAACATCTACCATTGCACATCTTAAATCCTGTTACATGATTAATAAATAAAAAACAATTGATGATTGTGACATATGCATTTAATTTCACTGGTTCAATGAAAACTTGCTTAAGCTCAGCTGTAAAACTGTAGGTGAACAGTTTAATGCACTTAGGTTTAACATAATCTCTGCTCAGGGAAGCTTAGAGGATCCCGAAGAGATATTTCTAATTATTTCCACTAAATCAAATTCCAGCCCAAGAAGTTTAAGAGAAGCTTTACAAGCGATTCAAATTGTAAGGCAACAGATTTTTTTCTTAGTGAGAATTTCCCTTTGGTCCTTTTTCTCACTTTCAGGTCTCAGAACTTGCCTCCACCTTTTCCAAATTTAAGCATTTATTTTTTTAATAATAAACTTTACAAAAGGAACAGTCTACTGTTCCCAAACCAAAGGATCTCTAACTTTTCAGTCTATAATTGGGCAAGTTATTTAACATCATGCATTTCTAATAAAACAAGAGTCGGAATTATTATATAAAAAAAAAAAAAAAAAAAAAAAAAAAAAAACATGCTAGAGGCTAGTAACAATCTTACCTCTACAATTATTTGGCTTGCATAGAAAACCATTTATGGAAACCATGGTTAATAATAATGTTCCGATTTTCAATCAATCATCTTAAATAACCTTTTTTATAATACAAACTTTTATCCATAAACCCAGAATAAATTAATTTGGTTAAACATTTTCTATCAAAAATAGATTTTCATCGAAGAACAAAATTAGCTTTTTTTTTTCCTTGGCAAAACTTCACTAAAAGTGCAACATGCATCCAAAGTCCAAAGCCAACTGTGACGCTCTATAGCAGAGAGCAATAAAATAAATGAAAAATAATCAAATAAAACAAGCAAAATAGGAAACCAATGACTTTCTTTTATCAGTTTGAATGGTTTTGCCTCATAAGTCTCCATCTGTTCAGCTCTTCTTCCATCCATGCTTTACTTTCTGCAACGAGGACGGGACGTCTGGCTACTGCTTAGTTTTCCTTCCAAGGAGGAAAATTCGCCATCCAGCGGTTTGCTGGCATCGTGTCCCAGGTCTTCGCAGAGCGCTATGAGCCATCTCTTCATGTAGAATTTATATCACCGAAATTCATAAATAGGCATACTGCGCTCCTGAATATGGGTTAGACTGAGTGACTGGTACCTGCAGAGATGATACATAAAAAATATATACATGGATAACTACATCAAAATAAGATGAAGTACTTTTGGGGATTTTAAGTGGATTACCACTCTGAGCTCCTGTGGTAATAGTAGCCCTCAATGGTGGCTGTGGACTTCTGGAAGCAAATGTAGTAGAAGCCTGCGAAGGAGGCACCGCTGATGTCTTTGATTGTGTGGTCGGGAACAAGAAACTGCTCCTGAAAGACCAACAACAACTGAAGCTGCATAGTTGGAAAAAAGTGAAGAAAAAAAAAAAAAAAGTAAAAACCTGCTCACCTTCCACCTCATGAAGATGTAGTCACTGTTTTCCAAGGCTCTGTAGTCAAAGTTGTCCGAGTTAAATGATTTTCCATATTTGTAAAAAGCGGGAAACTTCCCCTGAGAGAGTAAAAAATATGGGAATCAATTATTACAAATACATGATCTAAAATCTATTTTCTTTAATCCATCATCTGTGATGCAAGTATGTCAAAAATCTGAAGATCCTGAGAAGACATCTTGATAATGAAGAAATGTGCTTCAATTTCTTTATTAACAAATGTAACTAAAACCATAAAAATTGTTGAAAAAGACGTACCCAATGCTTTCTGTCCACATCCTCGTCTGCATCCCACTTCCGTGTTAAAAAAGGCCGCCTCCAGCTAATAATTTCACCAACAAAGAACGTTGTAAGAGTGGGAAACTCCTTAACATGAGGAGAAAAAAAGAAATTAAATTCAGTTTATTCATATAGTGCCGATTCAAAACATCATCTTATGGCAGTTTACACGATTCAGTCATACAGTCAGATTGGTTAAAAATTTCTACCAAGGAAAACCAGCTGATCGCATCATGTCACTGGGTGTGTTCGATTTCAGAGGCTGTATCCTCCAAGGAACCAGTCTACCTGGACTGGATCCTTGGAGGTCCGTAAAAATAAGTAGGCTGAAAGAGTTTTGGCTGTGAATTCAAACAGGTCCAGCCTACAGCGGCTTTTACAGCCGTATGCTCTTTTGCCTATCAACCATGAGAGTTGACACACAAAGCAGGCAGACTGAATACCCAACTTATCACTGCTGTGCTGGGTTTTATTAACATTTTCGAGGAGCTTCAACAGCTGCATCGTATGAGATTTATTGTCCGCAACACTGCAGATATATTAGAATCTGTCCTTAAATTACAGCCAAACCTATTTACAAAGTAACAGATAAAAACATTTCAATAAATCAAACATTAACTTCCACATATCTGACCATTAAAACAACTATTTTTGTCAGTTTCAGACAGAACTATTCACATACCTGCATAATATTAAACTGAACTTCCAATATTCACCACTGTTCAGCACTAAGTACCTTTTTTCTCTGAGCACAGAGCTGCCTTGCTTTGACTCGCAATGAATCATGGGATATCCAAAGCTACACAGAATACACCAGACCAGTCCTTCAAAATGGGCAAGAAGAAGGATGCATTTGTCGGCTGCATAACGAGGAGTCTTGGAATCCGAACAGACCTCAGTGCCACACTATGACGTACTCGGCCTACGAATCCTGCCTTCGGAGGACGCAGCCCCTGAATTTGAATTCAGCCACTGAATTGTAGGACACGCTCCTCCTGGATGAGCATGTGGAGATGATATAAAAAGCTAAACGTTTTTTTTTATAAATTGCATGTTTTTTTCTTTCCCCCATACCAAAAATCTACTTCTAGGATAGTGAGCAGAGAAAACATTTTGACATCCAGATATTCCTCCATAAAAGCCAGAATGAGTAATGGTGTATATTTTTTTAGAATAATTAATAATATATATACACACACACACACACACACACACACACACATACATACAAACACATATATAAAACTTGGCCTTTTAACATCTACAGGTTGAGTTTTAGTGGATTTGACATTTGGCCATTGCAACCTGTCAGTGCTGCTTTACCCAGGGTTGTACTGAAGGCCTCAATGCTTGCAAAAAAAAAAAAGGTATCATCTCCTACATCTGTCATGAAACATTAATTGAAACAACAATTAAAACTTTACTGTATGCTTAAGGATGATGTGCATTTTGGGAACCCAATAGTGTTCCTTCCATATTTCAACATAATGTTCTTCCCTCGTCAATCATCCCTTTGTGTGTGATTGGATCTGGTCCCCCTTAAAGCAGAATACTCTTCAGCTACTATCTTCACACTTCAACTCTAGGATGAGGTTTTCAGGCTTGCTAGTCCCCTTCCAAACATAAACACCCAGTGACAATTATAGATTCCTCAAACAACAAGAAGAGCCTCCAAATATGGAAGTTTTAGTCCATAGGTTAATTTGTATATAATACGTTAAAGATTAAACCAGTAAATAATGGTTATAAAATAGTCTTTTTAACTAGAGTTGCCATTAAAATGTTTAGCAAAGTACACTTGGTGTAACTATTCCTTTAACAGTAACGTTTCATCCCTCTAGGATTGCCCCATCAATGTGAATAATGATATTCTCCTACCAGCTGCAGCGAGGATTTTAACCAGTGCTTTCACTTTAGATCTGGGGTCAATATGCTCACTTTGAGAAAGAAAAACTCATCTTATCTCCTAACTGGTTGGTACTATGCCTGAACATCCCCATGGTGTTTAAACTGACATATAACTTCAACAGAAGAATGTGGTCTCTTCAAGCATTTGTAAATTATAATCAGTGATGAACCAAACTTAAAGAGACCCTAAATTTGTCATCTGATATTTTTCCCCTTAACCATCAACTTTGAAGCATTCATGCAAGTAATCCACCTTTGGTTCCCTCTCTTATGATTTTCTTTAAGATGTCCCAATATGAGGCAATGTGCTTGCGGTGTTGCCATAAAAAAACATCCATGTGTGCCTCCATTCAACTCAATTCTGTTTTAATTTTGATATCTTTAGAATTAATGTCATGTAACATTATCAAGCCATGCAATATTTATGACCAACTTTGGCTTTTCTAGACAGGGGCCCTTATAATGAAAACATGAACTACAAAAATTGAAATCTAAGCAAGTCATTTTTCTATAATGAAATGCATTTTCCTTTTGATTGTTTAAAATAAGAAAAAACCCAACAACTCTTATTTTAAGCGCATCATAACCAGTTACTTTACTTAATGGGCAAAAATACTCCTTTTGCAGATCATCCGTTTTATCTGCTTAAATATTTGGAAAAGTTGTCGCACTGTATTAATAAATCCATTTCTAATGACAGAAGAGACAGTAAAGGATTTGTTCCTTGGACTAATTTAACATTTCCCCTTTATTATTCTCTTTAACAGTTAGTTAGAAATGCCGGTCAGCTTTCAGCATTAGCAATACTGAGGTAGGATCACAGTTTATCCGTTAGATCAGGGCAGCATCCTTTGATCTGTGGCTCCCTTCATATGCAAAACATGTTATTGCCCCCTTTTTCCCCCCCTTGTGTGTATGTTTCTTATTCTTTTTGTGCCCAATGAAAAAATAAATAACATTTAACAATTCAACATCCCATCATTAAAAGTCCTGTGATGTACCATTAGATACACATAATACTTAAAAAAATAAATAAATAAAAAGGTGCTTTTCTACACAGAAAGGAGAGAATATATTTTCTCAGAAACATTTAAGCTTTACTATTACTTATCACTGCTTATTTTCCACAGGCCTTGCTTTTTATCTGTAAACCATTTCCTTTAGGTTGCATAATGCAATAGGCAACTGGCTGGGAAAAAAAACAACATAAATTTTTTTTACCATGTCAACTTTAATCAACCTGACATTTTCTTGATTCAGCTTGTCTGGAGCAAGCATGAACCAGTCTGTGCTAAGCTTTTTGAAGCATAAAGGTCAGTTTTACTAGATCCTGCCTCGTTTATCCAAGGCTTACCTCAGTCAGGCCTTTGATCTTCAGGTATCCACACAAATATGAGTCCTCCATGGTCACATGCTGTCCAGTGCAAACAGATTAAGGTGCATTTAGTCACAGCTCACAGGGTCACAAAATATGCAAATGCATATGGCAAAAAAAATAACAGGGAGGATTTTAACTAAGAAAACACTTTAAAAACGCAAAAAAGAAAAATAGTATTTAAAAAATGTTATATTAGGAAACCTTTTATCCTTCCCAAAATTAATAAATATAGCTACAGCATGAATAATATGATTTAGATAGCTTTCTCTGGCCGGTTTAAAATATTTTATTCAGATGTCAAATGCTAACAATTATTCTACATCCAAACAAAAATACCAAAAGGAGAAAAAAATTTCATTAAACTAATTTTGGTTCAACATGCATTAAAAAATACATAAATAAATCACCTGTAAAACAACTTCAACATCGTAAGAGTTCCCTTTACTCCTCTGATAACCCCGATACTGAGCGCCGCTGCAGAGCAGAGAGGTGAACACACCGGGTTGGTGGGTGTTGATCGGGGCGGGCGGAACAAGACAGGCCGAGGATGGACAGGCCGCGCCGGTTGGACAGCAGCACTCTGCTCTGACAGGCATGACGAGAGGTAGAAAAACGCGTCAGAAACCGACATGAACTTTAACACTGAGCACACCACAGCGAGAGACCGATAGAAATAACAGACACGGTCTTTATCGGTAAATTAGTAAACGTTAAACTATACACGAGACTTTATGAGACTGTCACAGTAGGACTGAGGGTAACTATCGCGACACTTCCTATATTGGCTCAGCTCCTCTGAATTTAATTGGCTAAAACCTTAGCGCTTGGTTGGAGCAGGGATTATTATTGGACGATGTGTATTTAAAATGTAACTAAATCTGATGTAACCCCGCCCCAGTTACATTTTTGAAAAAATGCCACTTATGGTCAGGTTAAGTTCAGAAAAAGAGGGCGGCGACGAATATTTTCCAGTAATGTTCTCTACCAGTGGTTTTCAAACTCAGTCCTTTTCAAACTCAGTCCTTAGGACCCAATGCATGTTTTAGGTATCCCACTATGGAGGACCAAGTCTGACATAAATAAATACAGAAACTTAATGACATAAAATTGCTTGAAAAAGTAACTAATAATATGAATTTGTGTGTCAGAGTTAGTACTCCATATTCCCCTGCCTGCAAATACACGTCTTAGATAAAAGAGTGATTATTAGGCCCCTGCAGCCTGTGGCATCTTGCTGAGGAGGGAGATGAATCCTTTCATGCAGGTGAGTATGGAGGACCAACTCTGCCATATTTAAAAATAAGAACAGAAATAAATAAATGCTCAATAAATGAACACGCATATAATTAATTGCCCACAAAAATACAATAAACAAATAAATATAGGTAGAAATTAAATAATATAGTGAGACATAAATGTATTTATCTCTTTTAATTAGCTTCTTTGTTTATTTACCTTTGTAATATTTACCTTATTTATTTATTGTCCATTATAATCTTCAACTTTATTTAATGTATTGCTTATTAAGTAGTTATTTATGTGCATGATATATTTTTGTCTGTTTTATTCTTCCTTTGTATTTTTTTACCCTCTTTATTAATTTTATGCTATTTATTTCTGCCTGTCGTTTTTACACATCTGTATGCATTTCTGCCTCATTATGCAAATGAGGAGGGGTTGTTTCTTAGAGATATGGCAGAGTTGGTCCTCTATAGGTGTGTGATGGAGCAGAGACACCTAAAACACGCTGGACAGTGGATCCTGAGGACCGAGTTTCAAAGCCACTGTTTCATCAATTCACTTGCATGTGCTCACACCCCCCAGTCCTACTTCTTTTTCATCTTTTGTGGAATTTAACAGCGGTTAACAAAAACAATTTGAAACTGCATTACCACCACCCACCAGTATGGATTGTGGAACAAAATGACAGTATACACACACACAATTAAATTGATCTACTTTTTGTATATCTTTATCTGATATAATTACTATTTATTATAAACAATATCTTAAACTTTAATGTTCAAGAACCTTCTGTTCTTTCCTCTATCACCAATTTTGTAATAATGTTTTCCCAACTAACTTCTTTGAGTCCCAAAAACGTTTCAGTTCCTCTCTCAATGATCCTTAAGTCCTCTGTCTTATGCTTGCCTTGGTCGGTGCAGTTAATGACATACACTATGAATAAAATTAGTTTCCCTACTGTTGGATTGAAACTATCTTCTCTTTCTACTAAATTTTCCTTTTGTACCCGATTCTGTACTCGATTCATTTCTCCTGTACTTTGTCCTTGAACTCTCTTCACTGCTTCTACGTAGCTTGTATTTTTTGTTGTTTTAACATATTGAATTTCCACTGCTTTCTTTCTCACCACACATCGTCCATAGCTGACTCTCTGCAGGCCTTCACAGTTGCAGCACCTTTCTTCAGTTTCTTCCCTGCACTCCTCAATTTTGTGTTCTTCTCTGCATTTTGACCATCTTTTCTTCCCCTACAAACTGCTACCACGTGTCTGTAGAGCTGACGCCTGTAGCACCTGAGTGAAGGTGGAATAAAACTCATAAAACCTATTTTGACTCTTTCTGCTTTAACTGAATCTGAGAACTATCAGCAGTGACGTGCTTGCCACCATTTTCCTTTGTATGTTTTTATAAAGTCTCTGTATCCCTTTAACATAGCCTCTGATGTTATTCTTTAATCTATCTAAATTCTTGTTAATTGGCATTCCTGTTATTACTCCTTTCACTGTGTTATTCTCTCCTATAACTTTTGTCTCTATGACCTCTGTTTTCACTAAGTCTTCAACATCCAATGCTTTGTCTTTAATTACTGCAGATTAACAGCAAGTTTCCATCTCACAACACCTTCTCTAATTCAACTTCCCCAATTTTCTTAATTATTTCTCTGGAGATAAAAATGTGACTCAAATGATTTATCTTCAGCAGTGAATCAAATTTTTTTTTTTATTCCTTCTCTGACAACCTTCCTTTGCACAACTCTTTCTTCATCTAAACTGCTTTCTGGTAATTCCAATTTATTTCCTTAATCTCAAACGACCTTTTACCTCCTCTACCTCTCTCTTTCCCATTTGAAACTGTTGTCCCGTCTTCCTCATCTACCTGATTTGCCATTTTGTTCCATCCGCCGCTTCACACATGCACATGTTGCCGTCACTCCCCAGTCCTCAAGGGCTAGTGTCCTTTTAGATGTGTCCCTGCCCCGACACACCTGAATCAAATAGTTTTATGATTGCAAGGACTGAAGGACCTACATTCTGAGGACGTAATTTGGCCATTTGATTCAGGTGTGATGGACCAAGGGCACATCTTAATGAGATCATCACCTGATAATAGAACTGTTTTATGTTCAAATGGTGTTTGTTGATCTTGGGCCTTATTTAAACCTACTGGAAAATCTGGAGTGTCAAAGTGGCTTAGGTTTTTTTTTTTTTTTTTTAAAGTGGATTCTTTATTCATATCAGAAAAACCAATAAAAGCGTGTTCTCCATAAAGTGAGATTTTGGTCCTCCTCCTGGATTAATGTAAGTTGTGGAAAGGTTACATTAGCACCGCCTTGCTTTAATCACCCCTGTTTCTATTCCACCATAATAAGCCATACCAAGTCAGGAACTATCTTGCAAGTAGTGGGAGAGAATTCAAGTTTCTGTACGGTTTGAATGGGAAACATGGAAAAAACCCATTGCAAACAGCTAATGCTGCTAACGCTTCATTCACATAAACACACAAACAGACAGGTATAATTCTTGTGTGTACCCTCCTACATTCCAGGAGTTTAAAAAGGATTGGAATCCACTCATACTTTTTTTCTCCTAAAATTAATGTGACATTCATTTAAAGACAATTTAAAGATAGCAATCAACATTCAGGTTTTGGACTGTGGAAGGAAACCGGAGTGTCTAGAGAGAAGTCATACATGCACAGAGAGTACATGCAGAAGGCCTCTGTATTGTCCACTTATTTCTTATAATGGATATCTTGCCCATTAATCACGCATTAACCTGATTAAAGCGTAGTCCCATATGAGATAAATAAATATCAAATAAATTATTATTAATATGTAAAAAAAGAAAAATGTTGTTAGAATCATAAATTTTTACAAGAAGTGGCAAATTTGATGCATTACCAAGGTAATTTGGATATGCTGGAAGAGGAGGAAGCCGTACAGACATGGTAGGCCCAAACAGGTAGAGACATTTTGTCTGGATTTGCAGTCAGAGCCCTTGGTCAGGGATTAATTCAACCACTATCTAGGGGAAGGCTTTTCTCGAATTTTCGTTGAAGGTGGCAGACATAAAGTCTGAGTCGACCATATTCTCTGACTTTACTGTTGATGCGGCAGCCCATAGCTGTGGCCATAAGGCCTGTGGTGCATGTCACAGTGGCATCCCCCTGAATTCTCTGGTGGACATCTGCAGTAAAGGAGGGTGTCAAGTCAAAGAGGGAGTCCAGTCAAGCATGGTTTGCCTGTGAGGCCAAGCATGCTTCTGTCCACAGGGTTGAACAGGCAGAGGAGTATATGAGGCCATGAAGAAAGATTAATGGTCGGCCATTGCAACAATTCTGGAAAACTCTCCTTCGAACTTGGCCTGTTTTTCAGTGTAGTCCTGTTTCTCTGATTGTGACTACCTAGATGTGCTCTCTTCATCCTCTCACATGGGAGCTGGCTCGGAGCTTGTCTGCCTGGCTGTGTGTTTCCTGGACGGGGCCACCTGTGGAGCTGGTTGACAGTTGCCTTTTGTATCTCTGCTTCTTTCTCTATGTCTGCTTCTGTCTCCTTGAACCCCAGTCGGCCTCGGCAGATGGCCGCTCTCACTGTTCCTGGTTCTGCTGTAGGTTTCTTCCTGTTAAAAGGGAGTTTTTCCTCTCCACTATCGCTACAAGCATGCTTGGTGTGAGGGATTGTCTTCCAGTCAAGGAGTCGATGCAATCAACTGGTTTTCCTTAGATAGAAAACTTTAAATCCATTTGACTGTATGATCTGCTTGAATTGTAAAGTGCCTTCATATAACATGTGTTCTGTGTTGGTGCTATACAATTAAACTGAATTGAATTGAAAGGAATAATTAGTATGTCCTTAACCCAGGCATCATGCCATTCCTGGTGGAAGTGCTTGGATTAAGACTTTGTTATCATACAGACTGAAGTAATGGAGGTGGTCAAAAAACGCCACAGTGCCAAAGCTTTGGGTGGATGGCTCTAGGCTGACTATGCCAGGTCTCAGAATGTAGTTGGGCTATTAAGGTTTTTTTTTTTGGTTTTTACTCCTCTTCAGTTCCACATGCCGATTTGGGACTTTTTTTTTTTTTTTTGTAAATATATATCAACAGAACTTTATAAAAGTACTCATACCCCTGGAGCCCTATTCTTTTAGGGGCAACAACAAACGTTTTCTGAGAATTTTGCAAATTCTCAGTCAGATTGAATAGGGAGGCAAATATAATTTCTAATTCTAGCAGCAGGTTCTCAATTATCTTTAGGTCTGGACTTTGACTGAACCACTGTAAAATATATATACTTTGAGTTCAATTGTATCAGTTTACAACGGGTTGTATAATTGGCTCCATAGTCAATCTAGAAGCTGAGTTTATTCCCAGAAATAAATCTGTTGATAAAGAAAACCATGACCACATTATGATGCTGAGGTAAGGATTTATCATCAAATAATTTTTAAAACTTCTCTCTAATTTGTTCATGACCTTAGTGGTGTTTCTTAGTGTTTATAATGTTAATTTCTCAAACCCCTCAACTTCTGTTAAGATTCTCTCAGGCTTTTACAGAACAACTAATACCACAATTAAATCACAACCTGGTGAGTTAAACTTTATTTAGTTTTACCAAAGTACAAGGGGCTGCATATGCATGCAAACATTTTCTGTTATTTATTTTATGAATTAGACAACAAAAACCCTTTGACTTCACAAATATGCACGATATCATATCGATCTACCACATAAAAACTCAATGTGTATATCCATACACTGTACAAGTATTTTAACTCAAAACGGGAGAAAAATAATTGGATGTTATTTGCTAAAAGTTGTAACATTGAAGAAATCCTCAGGGACATTTCCACTCTGGTGCAGTGACCTTAAGTCACTTTAAGTGTAAGCCTTCCAGCTCTTTTATCCATTGGTCGACATATCGATTCATGTTTGAGGTGCGCATGCAGGTCCATTTCTCCTCCTCTTCCTGAATCTACAATAGAGGATAAAGATGAGGGGTGCAGACAGGTTGTCATTTGACATACACTTCACGTCTTGATAGATTTACCTGTTTGATAGCTGCTTTCAGGTCATTTACTGGTGAAACCATCTCGTTTTCTGTGCCATTGATCGTCTCCAGATGGTCATCATGGCTGTCTGAATTATTGCCAGTAGACAGCTACATGTAAAGAAATATTTAGTCTGAGTTGCATCTTTATTTATATATTCTGATATAAAACATATTGTTGGCCATAATTATTAACTTTTCTGGCAAATTTGTAAAAACCTTAAAATGTCTGTCAAATAGTTATACAAAGAGTTAACTGACAGGTAGTACATTGGAGTCCCTTTGAAATAAATCTATATTTTAGTTTAGTTTTTAATTCATGCTTTGGTTTTTTTCTGTTTTTAAAAACGTGCAAGTAGTCATCAAGGACCCTCTTTAGAAATAACACATGACACAGAGACCCAACTTTAGCTGAAGGCCAGTATGCAGGACACTGTTTGCTTCCAGGTGAGTCGGTTTCTCTTCCCAAAGCCTTGATATACTAAAATAAATGTAAAGCTCTGGTGGCCTCTCCTGAATACCTGAAACCAAATAATTGATTGCAGTAATATTTGTATGTCATTCTTGCTCTTGATCATTTTGCCAGACAGCATGCATTTAACAAAAAATGGTAAAGAACTTAAATTATTACTGTAGTTGCTACCCTGACAAAGAATTGAGTGACATCATTGTAGAGTATCTCTAAAAGTTACCAACATTGTCTGAGATCCAGCTGTCAAACTGTTTGATGTTTTCCTGAAATAAAATAAGCACCAGACTTAAGTCAAGTATCTTATCTCAAAACACTTATTAGATTCCCAGATGCAAGACAATATTCAAACACAATCTCACATTTTTCTTTCCAATCAGTTCAAATTCCAGAGTCAAGAGTCTTTCACGGAGCTGCAGGATTTCATCATTGCAGTTCTCGATTTTGATCTTTTGTTGCTCTCGGTCCTCTAGATTCTGTATCTCCACCATCCTCTACAACATTTGAAATAATACATCAGAAAAATCTGAATAAGAAGGCACTAAACATCTATAATGATTTTTCTATAGAAAAGAGATATGACAAACTGGATTAAATGTAAAGATAACGCTTACCTGCATGTGCTGCTCCTCAAACTCTGTAAAAATCTGTAATGTCCTCTGCTGGAAGAAAGCCTCAGTCTCAGCCCAGTGAGATAAAAATGTGTTTAGCTCTTTCTTTATTTGATTTTGCTTAGCTAAGTCCTCGAACACTATGCGTGAGAACAGCTCCATCAATTGGCTCTGGTCTGTAAATGCTAAGTCAAGGAATATGGCAGATTTAGTCAGGTTGTGCAGACTGAGGAGAGGAAACATCTGCTAAGTTTAAAGAAAACAGGATATGTCTGAAGCACAAGAGTCCCTCTTGTCACAGTATTGTCCACAGACGTACCCTGTAAAAGAGTAGAAGTAGAACTTAAAATGGACAGAGAGTCAAGAAATAAAATGTGCATTCTTGAAAAAACTAAATTTGAGTCTTTTTACCTGAGATTCCTGGTTTTGGTCAGACCTTTGAGTTTGCTTGGCCTCTGACTCCAGAGCCCTAAATGTTTGATCATTTTGGTATTTCAAGATGGCTTCCTCTCTCTGAATATGCACAGACACAAATAGATTATACTTGTTAAATGAAACATCTAAATGGAACATCAATACGGGGCTACAAATCTGGCTGCACTGGTTTAAAGTAACCTCAGAAAGTAAATGTAATGAAAAAGAAGATGTTAAATACATTTATTTGAACATGTAAGAAGAAGATATTTTTAAAAACTTTAAACAAAAAAGCAATTAGTCAAAGCAAGACCACAATTAAGAAATCTTCATAATAAGCCAAGGATACAAAGTTATACGTCCATACAGAGAAGGAGGGTGCGTAACTTATTTAATCACACTCCTTGTTCCAGTGAACAATATACTTAAACCATTTTATCTGTTACTTTTTTATTTTCAGTTTTAGTAATATTCAAGAACCAAAAGAGAATAAAAAACTAAAATGAAAGTAAGCAAACTAGTCAGTAATCTTCTGTACTGTTCATTGATTTAAAAAGAAAAACACAAAATACAAATGTCTCAGCAAAATAGCTGAGATACAGCAATGAACAATACAGTATATGCTATAATCTTTGATCTAAAAAGAACTTAGCTTTATACATAACAGATATAATCGGTAATATTTTGTTACCAATATAATTAACATGATCCTTCCATTTAATTTGATCATCTATGTTTACTTTGTGATATCATACTTTTTCTATGCAATTCAGCTTATTTCTATAGCGCCAATTCACAACACATGTCATCTCAATGCACTTTACAATTCAACCAGATCATACAGTCATTTTGATTCAAATCTTCGTTCTAAGGAAAACCAGTTGATTGCATCGACTCATTGACTCGAAGGCAATCCCTTAGAACAAGCAAGCTTGAAGCAACAGTGCAAAGGAAAAACTCCCTTTTAAAAAAACCCTCCAGCAGAACCAGGGTCAGTGTGAGCGGCCATCTGCCGAGGCCGACTGGGGTTCAAGGAGACAGAAGCAGACATAGAGAAGGAAGCAGAGATACAAAGGCCACAATTCAATCATTAGGGACATCCAAAAACACAAGATTCTAAACTTACCATCCTTTGGGTAATGGTAAGATGGTCTAGCCTCGTCACACTTGGGAGAAAGGCAGCAACATACATTTTTTCATCCTCCTTCTCAGTGAATGGATTTCCAGTGATGGAGATCGAATCCAGTCTTTTGAACCTTCTGAGGTAGAGCACCTTTGAAATAAATATGATAGCCAAATATTTGTTCAAATATTCCATCATTTTACACAAAATTCTGGTTATTTTGATAAAGAAAAAAAATTACATTGTCCAAGTGCCCGATGAGGTTGTGAGATATATAGAAGTGGGTGAGGTTCTCAAGTGTATCCATGTTCTCAAGAAGAGAGATTTCGTTGTTCGACAAAGCTAGCAATTCAAGCTTCCGCAGAGACTCCAGACCCTCAATTTTCTTGATTCTGTTGAACGACAGATCTACAACGCATTTAAAATAAACATGAATGAATGTCACACCCCTTAAAACTTCACGCATTTTGTCACATTAGAATCATGGGTTAAATGCAATTTCTTAGTATTTTTGAGGCTTGGAACAGATCAACACAAGGAGTTTAAATGTATCTTACACCTGCTTTAGTAAAAAGGAATTTTAGAAAAAGAGGAATTTTTCTTATCAGCAGGTTCTTTGTGAACACTAGTGAAGAAACGATGTAATGTGGACCAAGATACACACCAGACAAGTCAAAGATACAATTATGAAAAAGTTTACAGCCGGCTTAGGTAATCAAACATTAGTTAAACAAGCTGTGAATATCTCACCTAAGGTATATGTAAAAAAATACAAACCTACTGAAATAATATAAACTGACAGGTTAGGAAAGGAAATTCTTAATAGCAACAGCTGAAAGGCCCAACTGTGGATAAGATGGGGAGATCTACAGCACGGGGGTCAGGATCTTTCATCATGACAAGTATTAGTTGAGAACTCCTTTTTTATGGAAAAGTAAAAACTTCAAAATCCTGTTTGTAGTTTGCAAAGCAGCATGTAGAATTAAACCTGCAGATTTCCAGCTCTAATTTCTGAAAATTGACTCTTTCCTGTAATGCATCAGAAAGAGGGATGCACAAATATTGAGATAATGCATATAATATGCCCAAACTTACCTGATCTATTGCTTTTATCTATATCTACCCTCCCATGTGATGAGCAGGCATACCTATCTTGAGAATGGGGTTAATGGGTTATGTGATGTCTGTTGGACTCCACTGTATTTCATCCAAACACAACATCTCAAAAAATATGCGAGCAACATCCCAACAGTACTGCAGTGGTGACAGTCCAGAACTATGAGAGGCTTTTTTTTTTTTCTTGCCAGCAGTGAAACCAATCAAAGGTGCTACAGCTAAATTCAGAACAAAAAATCATGGACGAAATAAGCAGAAAATTAGACCTCTAAATGCGTAAATCTAGTGAAGAAAACCCAAAATGTTAGCAGCTGTACTTAGCAAAATTACTAACTGTTAAGATTGATTTATGGATGAATTCGGGAATCCTATCGCAAAAATAAATAAATAAATAAATAAAAAAATAGGAAACCTTGCTTTCTTTATATTTTCAGGATATTTCATAATTATGCACCCCTTGGCTCTGTTCTGGAAACTCTTTTGCAACCTCTGGAGATTATATTACAAAAAAAAAAAAAAATCATCAGTCAAGGTGTTCTCTGGATCTGGAGATAAATTGCTACAGAAAACCATTCCTGCCTAAAGAGCTTTAACATCCGACCATATAACATGACCAGATCTGGAACATTTCAACAGGTATGAATACTTTTTAAGTAAAGTCTTATTAAATGCAGAGTTTATCTAACACACAGTGGTAAAAGGCATTATAGGCTGATATGAAAGAAACTATCCCTTACCAAGCCATGTCAGATGAGTCAAAAGGCCCAGGCCAGAGATCTTCTCTATGTTTTTTCTCATAAGATCCAGTTTTACCAGAGATGTAAAATGAATAAGGAAGTCCATATTCCGAATTTCTGGAAGCAACAACAAAATGTATCATCACACAAAGGTTGACCCAAAACTTTATCATGCCAAAGGTAATTTTTTTGTCATGATTTTTACCTCTGCCTTCCAAATCTAACTCGATTATATCACTACAAAGATTCTCAGGAATTTTGTTGTTTATCAGAACCCTTCTTTCACGGAAAGAGCGATCATCTTCGGTCAACTCCACCATCTCCTTTAACGTCAAATCGTCGTAATTCTCCATATTGTTGCGGTTTACAGCCTGTCACAGATTAACCCAAACAAAAACTCTTAATAAATTGACATAAATTTTACTATTACATTTATGTTATCTACATAAATATAAATTTTGGCAAGCCACTTACTTACCGATGATAACTAAAAACAAAAATCAAATTAACGGCTCCTTTTATAGATTTAAATCCGTTGGAAACGTGTTATGCTGCTACCGTTTGTTTGTCCCTATTACCTAGCAACGAGATGACGCGTTCAAGGGATGAAAATAACTGGATAGTTGACCGTAAAATACTGAATCTGTAAAATAAAATAAAAAATAAATGAAAAAAAAAGTTACATGTTCGTTCTTTGGGTGCTTGCTAGTTTATTTATAAGTCGTAACCAAAATTGAAATTATAGTTATTAAATAAAAAAGGACAACAGGATAGCTTAAATGATCAATTTCAATACTTTTCTTTTGCGCTCTTTTTTTTTATTATCATGAGATACATTTGAGAAATGCCGTCCTAAGGTTCTACGTAGATTTGTTTCTGCTTTATGACTGACCTTGGTTTTTAGCCAATCAAATTAGGGCTCGCGTTGTTTCAACCAATTGGTGCCCAGTGGGCGGGGTGTAGCCATACAGCCAGACGCCTCTGGGCCTCAGCCTCCGTCATTTCCAAAGTGGATCGTTTGTTGTCAAAATGGAGTTTCTGCTTGGAAATCCTTACAGCACGCCTGTGGGCCAGTGTGTAGGTACGTGAAGGCGGGAGAGTGTTTATGAAAGATACGTCGTTTCGGTCGTTACAATGAGACATTTAGTCTTCACTCTTAGTCTGGAAGAATTGGACAAGCTTTGCTCGCATCTTCCCAGCAAACGTCATCCACTCGGAATGAGCTGTCAGCTAACGTTAGCCACGAAATCTGAGAAACTTGTCTTTACTCGATTTAAAGTTCGGGTAAATCTGCTTGTACATGTGAGGAAAATGAGTTGCAGCTTTTAAGGAAGCCAGAACACTGAGATGTGATGCTAACTATGGTTATTACGGTTTGCTGAGATTTGGCTTCCAGTCTCTGAACAACATTGAGCAGAGTGATTGTTCAGTGTTTCAGTTCAAACATCTCATCTGATAAGGCAGGTCTGATGAACCACACCCCATGTGTTAGAAAGTGCTCCTAATCCAGGCACGATGGAATTATTTTTGTTCAGGATTGAACAGTTTCAACTTTTTATGTTTCAATGTTTATCGCAGCGATAAATAAATAAATAAATAAAACTAATGGGTTACATTATTTTAATGTAGAGGCCAAGTGTTTATTTCTTCTGCTTATGATAATTATGGCTTATGGCGAATTAAAGTCCTCAAATATGTTTTATTTTTTATTAGGATGGTACATATCAACTCAACTCAAACTTTATTGATAAAGCACATTTAAACCAAAGTGCTGTACAGGAATCACATTTGCAGAGCATAAGATAAAAACTGAAAACTAAAATACATAAACACAATAAAAAAAAAAGAAAATTGAATGGAAATAAAATATAATAGGATAAATCTTTCAATTAAAATACATTTTAACATAAAATACAATTTTACCAAATGTCCACTTAGACCTGATTAAAAGCCAGGGAGAAGAAGTGTGCTTTTAGAGAGGAATTAAAAACCTCAAAGGAGCCTGTCGATCGAATATGCCAAGGCAAGTTATTAAGCCAAGACGCATGCTTTGGGGCTAGACCATTAAGAGCTTTAAAAACAAACAATAACATTTTAAAATCTATTCTAAAAACATCCCAGAAACAATTAAATATTGCAATACTGGAGTGTCAGGCCCATGCACTGTAGTATATATAAACAATACTTGATCATGGTATGACCATACCAAACAACCGCTTATATCAGGGGTTTTCAACGCTTTCCCCCAAACTGATGGCGAGATGGAGCAGGGACCTCCTAATTATATATATTGTATGAAATAGTGTTATATCGAACTGGTCCTATAGTCACTCGATTACATATGGATTAAGGTAAAGAAAGTAATTTCTCCCTGGGATTATGAAAGTATTTCTAATTCAGATTCCTCGTTGATGGGACAGGTGTTGTGAATGAAACGGTGCCCACCTTGAAAGAGCTCCTGTGTGTTTACCAGAGTGTGTAGAATTCATGTTAAGGTGGATTTAAAGACATTTCAATTAGTGGAAAAAATTTCAGGGGGGGATATAAAAAAAGTCTTATCAACCAAAACTTTTGTGACCCCCATGCAGTTCCTCCTTGGACCCCCTAGGGGTCGCGGACCCCCTGTTGAAGACCTCTGCCTTATATAATGGCATGAAGGAGATTGGGATTTTATGTCATAGTTTAAAAAATGCTAGGAATTGATATGTTTTAAGATTCATTTATAGATAAGATAACAGATATATATATATGGAATGTGTAGCTCACTTTGTTACTACTTTGTTACTACTGTGACATCCTTGCTATTGCAACTGGTATTTTTTTTAGGGGTATATCTCTACCCCTGCATTTAGAAAATGGCATCTGTGCAAATTCCTCTTTGATACATTGATCAAACTGTAATTTTGAATGGAGAGCATTCTACATCCTTTTTTACGACGGTTGTTAAAGCGGGTAACTTTGGCAGTGGGAATTAGATGCTCAAAAAATTTAGCAAATTTGGACCTACCGTAATCAAACACATTAAACCAACATCCATAGATGAGTTATCACTGGCTGAGAACACACATAGACAGAATCTTAAGCAGCTTGGGATTCTGGTCCTTTCCACTCCTTTGTCATTTAACATTGCTTTAGAAACCAGTGCAACAATCCATTTCTGTCTCTTTTGGCTTCAAAATCCTCTCCAAGCTGTGGTCCTAAGGTTTGCTTGATTCCTTGTTTTTTACCACACATTTTCCCTCCACTTCCTGTAAATATTCGTAGGTATGGCGCAGTCAGTACCTGTTGGTTGGTCAACTGGGAAGCCATTAGTTATTTCTGTGATTTTTCTAAATCATTGTATCATTATAGTTTTTTTTTAATCAGTATTGTTTTGCTTGATCTTGGATTTTCACATTTTTAAAAGACAGAAAACTAGATTTCTGTCAGCTTCGTCGGCTTCAATCATAACAATCAGACCGTAGAGGTAGAGTGTGTAAACTATGGTTATCAAAAATACCAATACTCTGAATACCTTAAAATATTGTCCCACTGAGTTAATTTTGCTTTATTTTGTATAAGTACTTAACAATCATCTATGATCCTACTGAGCAAGCATGGTCCATGTTGAGATTGACAAAAACTTGTTTTTCATGTGAAAGAAAAATGTATGCATTTAATTATTTGTCCTTTTATTCTGTTAAATAAATGCCACCAGTTTAAAAAAAATGTATATTAAACTATAAAATAATCTTTGCTTGTTTGATTTCTCTGCATAACTTTCTAAACATAATTTCTTAGAATTAAACTGTAAACTAATTTCCAGGAAATCAGGTTCCAGTCGATGTTACGAGATTTTTTTCTTTAGATTTTTCCTAGATATTTACATGCATTGGTCCAATCTATTTTAGAATAATAATTTATTAGCACACTACCAACCTTCCATTTATTGTCTTCAAGACAATATTCCTATGGAGTCCTAAACAAATGATTGAATTTGATATTATCTTCCCAAGTCTGGATGGCTATGGAAAGAAAAGAATGCCTGGAAAATAAGCATGGAAAAATGTTTTAGTATTTTACTTATTTTTCTATGATCTTTAAGTTGCAATTTAGAAATTCCTCAGAAATAAAAATGTTTTTACAGTACTTACATTTAACTGTGTTCTTTGATCTCAACTTAGCACATTCAAATTTAGTTTTTTGTCCAAATAATAGATTTATCAAAGAAGAACAATTTACTGTTGTTGTGCCTCAAGAAACCGTATATCTGTTTTTTTCTACACATAGAGCAAAAATATTCAGTATGTCAAAAAAAATTTGTTTAAAGTTGGAACGTAAAGTTGCTTTCCTAACCAATATTTAGTAAATACAAATCTCAATATCTAGCATGTAAAAACGGTCAGATATATATTATATAAAACAGAAAAACATCTTTAGAATGTATTTTTTTTTTTTTTTTTACTGATGTATTTTTTGGTGGTACTCTCTTATCTGTTTAGGGTTCTATCTGCAAAGAAATTGAAACATAACTTAAAACTTTTTACTTATTTTATCAATTAATGCATATGAATAAAAGATAATGCTTTATAATACAGTCCTGTGACTACATTGTGTGGTGTTTTGCATTGCTCATTAAGGCTTTTCACGCCAATATGTGCATCCAGCTGCTCCCTGTGTGGCTGTGACCGGGTGACAGAGACCTTTTCTCTGCAGGAGACGGGCCGGTGATCATTTTACCTGGCCCAAAGATGGGAGAGGATGGGAAAAACAAGCCTTTCCTGTGTTCATTCCTTAATTCTTTTTAGCAGTGGTAGTTTTAGAGTTCATGGAAAGTGTTGAACAGATTGACTAATTTAGCAAAAAAAAAAAATATATATATATATATATGAAGACAGAATAAGCTGTTGTAGAGTCGAGATAGGAAGGGTCTTAAAGCTTTTCTTTGAGGAGAGACAGGCCTGAGAGGGACTTTGCAGCTTTGTTGGTGAGTACACGGTACAGCTTGTCACCATCAGGGGCACGTGATCAACTGGCTTCAGTTTTGCTTTTTTATGACTACAACCAGTCAGGGTTGGAAGATGTTTAGCCCCAAACCACAATGAATATACTTAGTTTTATTACTAAAGCTCCAGTTGTTGACACTATTCCTGCTCATACGTTCCTTTATGTTGGTTTTTCCTCCTTATTCCCTCCTGGACACTTGTGCTCTGTCCCGCTCTGACTCCACAATCCATTTGAGAAGCTTACGGGAAGAGTGTTGTAGTTAATTCCTTCAAAGTCAGCTTCTAGAAGCTCCTAATACCCAGAAGTCAGACACAGCTTTAGGTGTCAGGAGTAACTAGCGAGAGCATCCTGACTCTTTGCATGTTGGTGCGGTTTTCATCCTCTGCAGTCCTGGGAAAAAAAGGAATAGCGCACCTAGAAAAGCTTACCCCCTCCCTCCTATGGAACATCCAGGCAAAGATCTTTAGTGTGTGATCCCCCTTGCTTCCAACCATAAACTCTTTGTAGTAACTACTACATTTTTTATACTTGTTGTGTTTGTTGTCTCATTTTAAAATGCCAAAGCACATTTGTAAAACTTAAGTTCTAACCCCCCTTTTTCAGTTTTTGATAGATAAAACAATATGTAAATATTTCATAGCAGTTACATACCAGACATAAATACCAACTTAAGGTTACCTGACAAATTTTTCCCCAATGCTCAACTAAAGACTCAAATTGACATGCTCTGATCCGACTAGTGGATCTGCTCGATGTACCACCAAATTTTTGAGTATTTACACAAGAATATGTACAAAAAAATACACCAAAATCTTGAAATCACACTATGGCATGAACTCAAAACGTGAACCCAGATAAGATGACATGTTCCCTTATTATCTTATCTGGGTTCAATTAATTTTAAATTGAAAAAGCTTCCTGGATGGGAAGCGAAACGTCTTCAAACTCTGAAACAAAGTTCAGTGGATTGTTTTTCATTTTCTTTTTTTTTTGGAAAGACGAAAGACGTTCCAGCCAGATCAAATAATATGTTTACACAAGACTGCTGAAGAGGAACCTCAGTCATAAACACAACTGTCAAGCATCTATGTGTGTAGATATTATAACAGCTGTTGTTTTTTTATGAGTCCTATCATATAACTTTAGTTCCTTGTTTACTGTAATATTAGTGTTTTGTCCACCTATGCCTTAAAAACAAATGTTCCCCTGGACAGGAGATAACAGAGCGCTGCAAACAGACTCCATTAGCCTTTTTATTTTCTGCTAAACTTGGCACACTTTAGTCGATTTATTTATGTATTTATGTGTTCTTAGTGCTTCTATTACATGTTTTAGCTGTTTTTAACTGAAAACAACCCTTTATAGTTTGTTTATGTGGTGCTTAAGTTAGCCAGAAAGATTTAGATAATTTTAAAGTTTTATTATGTGATTTGTTCTCTAACTGATGAAGTATTTTCTTTATTTTTTCTTTTCTTTTTTTTGCACAACTTGCTCTTTATTTTAATCCAGGCAGGAGGGTTCTTTCAAACTCATTAATACATTTTTGTGCTTTAATTATTTCATAAACATTTTCTCTATTCTGCCGATTTCTGTTGGAACTTGTCATCTTATCTCGGTTCACATAAAGTCTCACGAACCTGCCTCATCAATTTAGTCAAAATTTGTTCTTCTTGAATAATATGTTTTTCCTAAACGATTAAATTAAAACAGCAGCACTTAATCAAAATTATTCTGTGTATTTTTTCCAGAGAGAGCCACGGATGGAGGCCTGCAGAGTGAGGACTGGACTCTGAATATGGAGATCTGTGACATCATAAATGAAACGGACGAGGGGTGAGCCTCCATGCCCGTTATTGTTATTCGTCTTGTAGTGCTGTTTGTTGCCCTGAAGAATTTGGTGTGGGTCAGTGTTCCAGAAACACTTAACTTCCCATAGCAGCTTGTAACAGAGCTTTCACCGTCTTCTCCCGGGTCAGATGGAAGGAGGGACTGAAGCAAATAATGCACTGCCTACTGTTATTTGCCAGAAGTCAGCACACCAGACAAAAAACCCTTTTGTTTGTTGTTTTCCTGTCATTGACTAAATGAATGAAAGATGTCAGATTCTCAGCTGGTCTCCTAAAATACAAAAAGGCCCAGTCTGCAATGAAGACTTTAATTCTAACAGATCTGTATTCATTGTAAATATGGATGCCTTCAAGGGCCAAATGGAAAAGCCTAAAATTTCTGCAATATTTTAAACGTTTGTACTTTCATAATTTATTTAATGCTCTGTTCGTCCACCCATCCCTCCATCTGCACTGTATCTGGAAAGTCAAAAAAATAAAAAGTAATAGGGGATGAGTTCTTTCTTCATCATTTTGTCTTTAAGATGTTAAGTAAGACTCCAAAAACTGAAATCAGCCGATTTTGAGCGTACTTTGATTAACCTTTGTTTGATGTTCCCCTAGGACTTGCTTTGTGTGCCTTTTGCAAAGATCAGCTTTCTAAAAGTGTGACAACAGATGGTGTATTTGAATGAGATAAACCAAAACAGATGCAATGCCCAATAACAAACAAACTTTAAATATGTACACTGTGCAGCCATGTGCTCCACACTTTGCAAGGAGAAAAAAATATTTTTCCTACTTCTTTTTCTGTGCTCGTCCATCTTTATCAATTTCAGCACAGCAGCCATACTTAGTACCTGTTATGAGCTTATGAATGCGATGGGAACACCTTATTATCCCCCATCTTCATTGAAGGGAAGGGAATATTAGGCAGAAAGCCAGCCTGTGCTCTTTATGCAAGGGAAGCTTTGATCTTGTCTATTTGGGAGAGGCGTTCTGCTGTCACTCAGAAAGGAAAAAAGGGACAGCCAGATGGTGTGACAGTTGTTCTCAGTCTCACTCACTGACATCTGTTGTTGCGTCCCCGAAACAAGTCCATTCCAACTAAGTCAGAGGTATCATGCTGACTCACAGCAGGAGTTATTAATGCTTTTTGCTTTCCAGACCAAAAGATGCGATGCGTGCCCTAAAGAAGAGACTGAGTGGCAACAAGAACTTCAGAGAGGTTATGCTGGCGCTGACGGTAAGTCGTACCTTTAGCTGGGTAAGGATGCATGTATGCTGTCCAGTCCAAGGAAAGCTCATATGCACTTAAATATGGTGCAAACAACCACATATCCCCACAAACGTATGAATGGAAAACATGAGACTTTTGATCAATTAGTTTTCAAAAGGCCTCGAGAGACTGTAGATATAAGTTTCAAAAAACCAAAATAAAAATGCATTAAGAATCTGACTTAAGCAAAATAATATCTTTACAAAAAGTAAAGAGGACTCACCAGATGCATTGTGATAAAATGTGGCTTCCCACCTGGCTTTCAATAGTCTCAAATTTTATTTGAGTATTTTGTACATCAACCCAAGAAGGAAAAACGTGTTTTATTCACTATCCTATTGTCCAAATTGTGTCTTTCTTTTTTCTTCCTTATATCGTTTCCTACAAGCTTTCCTTTTTAAAAATAATTCCTTCCTTCCTTCCTTCCTTCCTTCCTTCCTTCCTTCCTTCCTTCCTTCCTTCCTTCCTTC
>NW_015150849.1:608302-681592 GCF_000732505.1 Cyprinodon variegatus
CTTCCTTCCTTCCTTCCTTCCTTCCTTCCTTCCTTCCTTCAACAGGACAACAAAAAAGACAAATTAGGTCTAAAAAGGTTTTGAATTTTTACATGGAAAACTTGAGAAACTCTAATAACTGTACTTTCATTTATTTGATCCATATAAATGTCAAGGATAACCTTTTTTTTTTTTTTTTTGAGAAAAGGGGAGCCAATAGTGAGAGTTAACCTTAACAGAGGGCAACAGCACACTAATTCTGCCTCTGATCAGCTTCTTGTATATATTCCTTCCTTTCTCCTTTGTTACTTTATTTGTTAACATTTTTCTGCGTGACTGGTGTGTTTTTGCAGGTTCTGGAGACATGTGTAAAGAACTGTGGTCACAGGTTTCACGTCCATGTGGCCAACAGAGATTTTATCGACGGCGTCCTGGTCAAAATAATCTCCCCCAAAGCAAACCCACCCACAATCGTGCAGGACAAAGTGCTGTCCCTAATACAAGTAACAAAGCTTTCTTTCCTTTTTTCCCTGTTTGTATGGCTATGTTGTTTTTTTCACAGGAATCCATTCCATTTTTCTCTTTCGAGATAAAAACATAGCGGTGTTGTGGTGTAAATTGTACGCCACCTCTCACACTTTTTGGTGTTACTGCCAAAATCTTTCATGTGTTTTAGTAAGACCGTTGATTAAATACAGCTTCTAGTGTTGTTTTTTTTTTTTTTTTACGAGGTTACCTAAGAATACAGATGGTTTCTATTTAATTATCAGCATTTGGAAAGAATTGTTTGTTGAGTTGACGATTTTTGAAGGAGAATGCAAGAGTTCATCTTGTATTTCATTGTTGTTTTGTTTATTTTAAAAATTTTTACTGATTGTCAGAATTAAATTAGACAGTTAAAGTGTTTAATTGAATTTTACCCTATAGTCCTGGGCTGATGCCTTTAGGAGCAGTCCTGATCTTACCGGCGTGGTCCATATCTACGAGGAGCTGAAGAGGAAAGGCGTTGAGTTTCCGATGGCAGACCTGGATGCTTTGTCTCCAATTCACACGCCACAGAGGGTAGGAATAAAAACTTTTCCTGCATGAAAGTTTAGGAATTTGGTTAAACAACTGTGCTGTTTTCTTTCAAACCATAGGGTACCCCTGAAGTGGACCCAGCTATGTTGAAGTACCTCGCTCCTAACAATTCAACTGGGGGTCCTCCTAAACCCAGCCAGTCCACTCCCACCACCACACAGGCCTCCAACATCCCCAGCCCCGTCACTGTTACTCCTGAACAGGTGATAACTCGCTTCATAACTGAATTTTAGACGTTGATTTGAAATCAAGTGATAAATAAAAGCAGATTTTACCATCAGACTGGAGACCATTTACTGATTTTATATTTTTTTTTTGGGCTTATAGATTGCGCGGCTACGGAGCGAGCTGGACATTGTGAGAGGAAACATTAAAGTCATGTCAGAGATGCTTACAGAACTGGTCCCTGGTCAGGAAGATGCTTCTGACTTGGAGCTCCTCCAGGTGAGATCTGAGTTGATTAGTTTATTCATCTGTGTTAATGTCTTTAACAGTCTCAGATCACTCTTTAATCCCAACATAAAACAAAAAAAGAATGTAGAAATAATGACAAAAAGCCAAAATTTATTTCAGTTTTAGCGTCCAAAGTGAGTTGTTGTAACACCTGGTGTCCATCAGGGGGTGTGATGTGTCGACTTTTCACACCATCAGCAGTAACAGAGAGAGAAGGAGGTGATATTCCCTGAGGTGGCAGTCGGCCAGGGTTACAGGGATCTGTGTAGAATTTAACGTCCTCTGGCCAAATCCACTCAGGTATTTGTGTCAGCGCCATGGATTTGGCTTTACTGCTCAAAAACGGCTGCCACTTAAAACCACACTGTTACAGAATCATGAAGTTGTGTAGATATCCTCATCTTCTTTAAGAATATATGTCTGTAAAAATCGGCAAAGGAGAGCTTCTTTGTCTTTTTTTTTTTTTGTTTGGTTAAATTTTTTTTGCACTGCAGGGTTCTCACAGCTCTTTTGTCTTCCCTGCATCAATCTGTCTTCATGTCCCTCCATCCAGGAGCTTAACAGAACATGCCGCGCCATGCAGCAGAGAGTGGTTGAGCTAATAGGTCGTGTGTCCAACGAGGAAGTGACTGAGGAGCTTCTGCACGTCAATGACGACCTCAACAATATATTCCTTCGATATGAGAGGTGTGTTGATTAAAAGTCTGAGTGTATGTGCTTGGTGAGAGATAAAGTTTACTCTTCATCTTTCAAATGTGACTAAACATTTTGATGATAGTTTTCATTTTACGAAATAAGCCTTACAACAAAAAGCATTGTGCAGTACTCTACCATCTTCTGCGTTTTGCAAAAAACTTCAGGTGTTTAAAATAAGAGACAAAACAGGAGGTGAAACTCACATGATTCTCTTTCGCTCGCAGGTATGAGAGGTACAGGTTGGGCAGGGCTGCACAAAACAACGGGGTATGTATCATCAACAGAGAAAAATTACATTGTGTTTTGTATTATGATATGTAGCACTTTATGGAACAATGACAGAGATTTTTTGGTGGGGGAATCCAAAACACTATCATCACAGTTGTTATATAATACACAAGAAATCAAAATATAACATGAAACACTTTTAAAATCTGAAACTGGACATGTGAGGTCTGCTGTATGAACACTTTCTCATAGTCTTAACAAACCATCTAAACAAACAGTAATGGCAACGTCATGCTGTAGGGATGTTTACCTCATCAAGATATAAAGCTGGTGATAATGGGTCAACAGATGCTAATTCATTGATTGAGAGTCTGTGGCCAGATTTGAAGATCTATGTTCACTAAAGCTGTTTCTAAAGAATGCAAATATCTTTCAGTGAAAGTTTTTTCTAGACTTGTTTTTCAGGGATGGTAAAAATGGTATCATGTCCCATTTCTCTTCCAGTTTATTATACATGCTGATCTGTTGCATTAATCCTAACAAAATAGAAAATAAACGTTCCAAAACAATGAGTACTTTTAAAAGGCACTTTACTTAATTCTTAACAAAGCCTACTATATATATATTAAACCTTGTTTCAATGTATATATGAACTGGTCTGATTTCAGTGTGATCAAATATGTTGCTTTTAATCATCTAACTTTTGAAAAAAACCTAATTAATTGAAGCTCTAAACAATGATTGACTGCTCCATTCTCCCTGAACTTAAACATGGCATCTTCAAGCTTATTTAGGTTTAATATGTATCTTTCCAATCTTTTCCCTCAGATGTTAGCTGAGACTACAGAAGATAACCTCATAGACCTGGGGCCAGGCTCTCCCGCCGTGGTTACACCCAGAATTACGTCCAGCCCTCCATCCAGCTCCGCCCAGAGAGACGCAGCGTCAGCAACTCACAACCCCACAGCTTCCTTATCTACTGCACTCGCTAATCTTGGTAGGGAGATAAGTGTTAGCTTTTTCCTTTTTTTTTGGATCTTTGATCGATTGAAAGATCCAGGACAGGAAAAAAGCCCGTTACTTTCATAATTAGAGCTTCTTAATTCCTTTTTTGTCTTTTTTCTCTTATCATTTTGATAATTGGTTAAAGTAAAAAGAGTTTCCATTAACCTCCTTTTAAATGCATTAAAAAGGAGACTGACTGAAGTCTGGAGGCTGCTGCCATAAGACCTTGAACATTTCTGCAGATCTTCATATGATATAAACAGTAAACTAGAGTTTCTTTCCTTCCATGACCAGTTACACATTTTTCTCAGTTTTCAAAAGTTTTTTTTATGTTGGAAGTTAGTATTTTGTGCCGAACAGACAAACGCGATCAATGTTTAGATCAGCTTTCTTCTTCTCTTGATCCAGATGTAGGCCCCGACACTGTGAGCGGTACACTCACCTCTCTGTCGGGCCCAAATAAGGACGATTTTGACATGTTCGCCCAGACCAGGAGCAGCTCACTGGCTGAACAACGCAAAAAGTAGGTTTTCATATCATTTTTTGAATAACAGATAACTCGATCCCTAATCATTTAGTAAGCTAGCTCAATTACAAAAGAAAAAAAGAAATACAATGTCCAGATCTGTTTTAAATGGATGGGTTTGGATCGGAAAGGACAGAGCATCAACTAGAAAGCGCAGAGAAGAATCACTATATATATCATTACAATATCTCTGGTTGAATTATGCTTTGATCTCCTAGTTGAAAAAGCAGCCTGCAACATTACTTTGCTCCTCTTTGCATAACGATGGGGCTCATGTTTGTGTTATATTCAGCATTTCCTTCCCTGCAATCACAGAGGATCAAGTTGGTCTTAAAGAGCTTGCATAATGTTGCTCTAAATCTTTCTGAACCCTTTAGCTGTTCACTGAAAAATTTAAGAGAATTATTGCATAGTATTGCTCTTCTTTCCCTCATTATTTTTTTCCAGCTTTGTAATGTTTACCTTATACAATAACATACTAATGGAATCTAATGCTGCTTATCCAGAGGTTAGAGGTCTGTTTTTCCATTTCCTGAGATTAGAATAATACTAATCTGAATTTATCTCACCTATTTTTTTCAATATTTGTTTCCTATTTTTCTGCTAATTTTTTTATAAGCATTAACTAGTTTTCACACTTTGGTGCGCAGCGTAAAATATGAAGAACCCCACGCTCTGGGAGGCCTAGCCTCTGCTTTGGATGTGAGACAACAAAACACAAGTGGGGTGAGTACATTGGAGCATGGAGTTTCTGTTAACTTTAACATGTAGGGAGCATTCGGGGTGTGATCTACAAAATCTTTATTTTAGGTTTTGTTTTTCTAGTGGCTCCCTGCTGTTTATTATTGGCTACTGTAAATGATCAAATGTTAGAAGAAAAAAAAGGAAGCCTTGTTTAGCTGAGGAAAGAAAGTTAGTAGGTTTAAATGAAGTGTTGAAAGTGGGCTAAAGCGGGTTAAAACCAATGTTATTTTATAAGTTAAGATGTGTATCTCAATCTTTTTGTCATTTGCGAAGATAGATTTGGATCTAAAAACATATCTTAATAGTCTGTTGTCCAAATTCAGATTTTTCTGTCCTTATCTCTTGGTGTGTTTCCACATTCTGAACAGTTCTACTCAGATTTGGAGTTTCATGACTTACTTTTTTATTGAATTGAAATTCCTTTTTTCCCCACTTTGTTTTCCTTATTCCTATTTTTTCAAAATCATCCTTTATTTTGGTTTTTAATTTTCTTTGAATGAAAGTTGTCTCCTGCACTTTTGACTTCTCCTCTGTCTTCTTTCTCTGGACTGTGTGCTATGCTGTGGTCGGGGCCTTTCTTCTCTTGAGTAAGGTCTTATTCTGTTGTTGATTCAGCTGAGGGTAAAAGGGGATGATAACCCAGCAGATCAGGAGCTGCCCATAGACAGCTGGCTTATTACCCAAGGAATGGTGAGGACTCTATCCACAGTGTGTCCTCCTAGCCCTCCCTTTGTTTTTACCAGCATTTACGCTAGCCTCATTCATTACCTTCATCAGCTTTTTTATTAGCCTCACCTCAACACTTTGGTTTGACATCCATAACCAACCCTAATAACAGTGTTTATTGTCCTTAAGCATTTACTTTCATATTTAATACAGATGTGTTCTAGTGGTGGGAAAAATTACGACAGAAATAAAATATTGTTAATATTGTCGGTCGCATTAGCTGAGAATCAATCAATATTTTATTTTATTACATACAAAGTTTTCATATAGTATGCTTTCCATTTAAAATATGTCAAATATATTTCATTCAATCAATATATTTCATTGAAGATGAGATTAATTTCGCCCACCTCTTTTATACATTTGTTTTTGACAGAGCACTACACACCATGTTTATTACGGTTAGTTACTGTAAAACCACTTCCACATAGATCTTATAATGGGTCTGATGGTTTTGTTTTAATGCTTCATTATCCTGTAGCAAACACTCACTAAACCCAAAGAAGTGGACATACTCCCCCAAGGCAGCAAGACATATTTTCAATTTTGAATAACGTTTTAGATGGTGTAACTGTAAATATATTTTCCAATGTTTAAAAAAAAAAAGTTTCAATGTGGAAAACTAAGAACAATTTGGGTCATCAGATCTTTAAATATTAGATTTCGTAAAAAATCCAAGAACTATTCTGGACAGAGCTGGCCCAAGGCAAAGCAGACCTAGTAGCTGCTTAGTGCATTGCTAGGCCAACAAGGGGCGCTAAAGAGCCATTCAGTGCACCAACCTTTACATCCGTAAACTCTTAATTCAGCTCTTAATTGATCCAGCCTGAGGTTGGAAATGCTGAGTTTTTGGTATCATTAAAGCTGCTGTGAGTCAGTTAAATCAAATCTGAGTAAGTCTGGTTAACTCAGTTGACCACGCAAGTAACGACTTTGAAAAGCCATTATTAGTGGTGCCCCGATTTAACGAGTCATTGTTTTATCCCACTGGAACCAGAGATTTTAAAGCAGAAATAAAAACAAAATTAAGGATGTGTTTAAAAGAGAAGATTCATCCTGAGTTAATACTCAGGTTTATATGAAGTTTGTTATGGCAGGCAATGTTTAGATGTATTAAAAGCGCTCTCCTCTCTGTTGTTCAATTTGTAGATCACTAAAATAGGGCTCTTCCTGGTCAAAACCACATTCATTGTCAGATCAGTAATAACAGATTTTCTTAATTACATTTGTGCCGCAGAAACTGAATTTCAGAAGGGGAAAAACAAAATTGTACTACTGAGAATTAAGTTTTATTTACCTACAAATGTTCACACATTATAAGTGGCCATTTTGACATTCTTAAGCTTGACTGAAAATGTATTTATATCTGAAATACCTTTCTTCATGGTCAAAATAATACAAATGCTGACCATTAACAATAGGAATCTGAAATTCTAAAATTCATTTTAGACACCCAATATGTTTATTTTAGATATGAAGAAAGTCATTTTGTTTGAAATTGTCATTTTGACAGGTACATTTTTTTTTAGATATTACAAATACAAATTCAGTTAAACTAATAAATATAAAAATGGCTTGCCAAAATAACCAAAAGTAACCAAAGTTACATTACGGAGAAAAGTAGTTTACTGCTTCAGTGGTGCAATCACCTGGCAGTAGGTGAAGATGAAGTCTAAAATCGTTGTTCTAACTGGTAGGACCTGTGCATTATCTCATGGGGTTCCTCCTCATTTTGATTCTGCCTTCCATCACACAGTAAATACTAATTGGCTGTTTGCAGCTGCTTTGGATCAGAAATCTCCTGACTAAATCAGGAAATAAAACGATGTCATTGGCTCTAAGGAGAGCGAAAACATAGGATACAAAACTTGCTCCTGACCTGGTTAGCTCT
The DNA here is from genome assembly GCF_000732505.1 of Cyprinodon variegatus. Lineage (NCBI taxonomy): Eukaryota > Metazoa > Chordata > Actinopteri > Cyprinodontiformes > Cyprinodontidae > Cyprinodon > Cyprinodon variegatus. Next base: position 615,631 of record NW_015150849.1, read on the forward strand.
AGGGAGAATGTTACCACGGTAACAGAAACAGGTTGACTAAACTCTTTATGAAACTGAAAACTGAGGTATAAAGGTCTAGAGTGGGCTATTAGGCCCTGTCTTACAGCCACAATTAAAAACTAAAGTCAGTAAGTTCAGAAAAATGCTTCGAAACCATTGTTGTGTTGTGGGGAGTATTTTCTGTTTTCATATCTTCCACATTTCACATAGTAAATAACCTCAATAAAATGACTAACAAAGACCATAGAAGTTTGTTTATATACACTACTCAAAAAATTAAAGGAACACTTTGTGATCAGAGTATAGCATCAATTTAATTAAAGTTCTGGGATATTAATTTGGTCAGGTAAGTAGCAGATGGGTTGTTAATCAGTTTCAGCTGGGCAGTAGAAGGTCTACAACCCATCAGCAGGACCGGTATCTGCTCCTTTGTGCAGGGAGGAGCAGGAGGAGCACTGCCAGAGCTCTACGAAATGTCATCCAGCAGGCCACTGGTGTGAATGTCTCTGACCAAACAATCAGAAACAGACTTCACAAGGGTGGACTGAGGGCCCGCCGTCCTCTAGTGGGCCCTGTGCTCACTGCCCGAGACCGTGGAGCTCAATTGGCATTTGCCACAGAACACCAGAATTGGCAAGTCCGCCACTGGCACCGAGTGCTTTTCACAGATGAGAGCAGGTTCACCCTGAGCACATGTGACAGACGTGAAAGGGTCTGGAGAAGCCTTGGAGAACGTTATGCTGCCTGTAACATCATTCAGCATGACCAGTGGTGGGTCAGGCATGGTCTGGGGAGGCATATCCATGGAGGGACGCACAGACCTATACAGGCTAGTATCGGGATGAAATCCTTGCTCCCATTGTCAGACCCTATGCTGGTGCAGTGGGTCCTGGGTTCCTCCTGGTGCACAACAATGCCCAGCGTCATGTGACGAGAGTATGCAGGCAGTTTCTGGAGGATGAAGGAATTGATACGATTGATTGGCCCCCACGCTCACCTGACCTAAATCCAATAGAACACCTGTGGGACATTATGTTTCGATCCATTGGACGCCACTAAGTTGCACCTCAGACTGTCCAGGTTCTCAGTGATGCCCTGGTCCAGATCTGGGAGGAGATACCCCAGGGCGCCATCCGTCGTCTCATTAGGAGCATGCCCTGATGATGTCAGGCGTGCATACACACGTGGGGGCCATACAAATTACTGAATACCATTTTGAGTTGCTGAAATTAAATTTCAGCAAAATAAACTAGCCTGCCGCATCATTTTTTCACTGTAATTTTTGGGGTGTCTTTGAATTCAGCCCTCTGTAGGTTGATCATTTTCATTTCTATCAAATGATATGGCATTCTTTCGTTCCTAAAACATCCCCCAGTCCATATCAGTGTAAATATCAGCATGAATTTGTTCCCATTGAGATCTGATGTGTTTTCAAAGTGTTCCTTTCATTTTTTGAGCAGTGTAGTTTAATCTCACTTTATGTGTGAAATGTTGCATCGCTGACTTTTATTAGAAACAGGTGTCTTATTTTGCACTTTTCTGTAATATTTTCTCCTCTCTTTGTTTGCATGAGTTTCTTTTTTTTTTGAACAGCCTTCATAGCCTAACTCCCTCAACCTGTATTTCTATATGCTCCTACCTTACATAAACTGTGCTCACAAAAGGAAACTACCAACTTTTTGTACGGCGTCAGAAATTCATCACCGTCTGTGATGATCTGTTGATGTTGAGCTAAAAACCAAACTTTGATGTTATTTCAAAGCACCAGAGTGAGTGGAGATACGGTTATTAGACTTTTTTTCTCCTGGTAGAAAGCAGAGGTTAATATATTTCTGCTCTCACTCTTGTGAATTTTTTTTTTCCAAACGTACCCAGTACAGCAAATTCCTCATTAACTCCCTCATGGAACATATAGATAGAAATGTATAAAACCGCCGTCCGCTCTGGCGTGGCTTTCATCAGCAGCATAACTGTACACCATGCTGACGCGCCCTGCGCCCCATCCTGTGAGCATGCACGCTCCGTGCACCTGCCCTGTCATTTCACCGTCCCTGCGCTCTCAGCTTTCCGCATCCAATCAATCTCAGAATCCCGCTCAAACTACTTGCTGATTAACTAATGATATGAAATAAGGACTGCGGCTGTGTGACATCCATCATCAGCTGTTCAGCTATGCGTGCACAATGAAGTCAAAAAGAGTAATATGCAAACTGGAAGACGGGCTCTCATATGTAGACTCTCCAATTGGCTGATGATTATATTTAAAGTAGCTATTTTTATCCTTTGAGAAAATTATTTTTTATTTTTGTCTATTTTTATCATTTGTGTCTATTTGGTGGTTCTTCTTCTTGATGTTTGTGTGTTGCATCTGTGTTTTTTTTGTTTTTTTTTTGTTGGGGTTTGTTTGTCTCTTACTTTTATGGCCTTGGTGCAACCGTTTGGTTCGTCCATGGTGTTGTTCTATAGATCCCCGTGTCGCAGTCCTCTGTCATGGATGACATAGAGGAGTGGCTCTGTGCTGATGTGGTGAGACTTTTTAATACCTTGATTTTCTTTTTTTTGTCCTGTTTCCTTCTCCTTTCTTCTTGTTTTCTTTGCTACTGTTTTTTTTTTTTTTTATCCATCCAATTTATGTTACTAATCATATTTTCCTTAAACTTAATAGTTTTCTTCTCACTTTAAGCCTGTTTTATTCCACAATTATTAGGTGTAATTCTTTAAGTCTGTCTTACTAATCTGGTTGAATACTGGAGCTTGGGGAAGATGTTAAGGGGCTCAGAAAGGTTATTTGCTGTCTAATGTTTGCATGAATTTGAGATTCTTCGTGTTGTGAATTTTACTTGCAGCTGAACAACGAGTTTTTATTTTCTAACTTAATGGTTTAGCTAAAGTTTTTCTCCTTACAACTGCTTCTCTCTTTTAAATAGAAAGGAGATGCTGCTGAGGAGGGAGTGACCAGTGAAGGTTAGCCTTCTAAAATTCCTCTCATTCCTCTCGAACTTCTTCAGATCTTTTTAATGCTAACAACTACAAACTTGAATGTATTTTATTGGGATTTAATTTGAAAGATATTTCAAATCAAGCAAGATAGAACTTGAAATTGCAAAGTTATACATAGTTTTGTCAAATTTGTGGAAAAGGTTCCTTCAAAACTCTTTAGTTTTCATTTTTATCAGGCTTCTATTTAACAATGAAGAGCCTTCTTGCTCTTGCTTTTTAAAAGCTCCCACCGCCATGTTTGCCAACTTTTATGTTCAGAGCGATGTTCAGCATTTAGATCGCGGCAGATGGTTAATGTGACTTTTATTCTCACCACAATTCAATCTTAGCTGGATGGTAACCTGTTAGATTTTATTTGTCCAGACATTTTCAAAACCATGCATTAATATAACATCCCAATAAAATGCAATAAAGTTAATTGTTGTAATTTCAAAAAATTGTATAGAAAAGTTCCAGACCTTTACAAGGCACTGTATTTTTTTTATACCTGAAAACATGAGTGGTGTGTGAAATGTCCTTGCGATAATATATGTCAAAGATGAGTTGATTTCTTTCTTTCAGAGTTTGATAAGTTCCTAGAGGAGCGCGCTAAGGCAGCAGACACTTTGCCATCTCCCCCCGGAGCTAACCCTGCTCAACCTGCTCGACCCACGACCGGCTCCAGCAAGAAGGCTGAGCGGACAGAGGATGCCCTCTTTGCCTTGTAGACTGTTTCCAGCGAAAATTAGCTTCTGCAGCAGGAATCCGGAAGGTCATCCTAGATAATTCCCCTCCAGATCATCTCTTCTAGTTCCACTTTACTGCTAACTGGATGGAAGTGGTGTTGCAAGTGAACTCCACCTCCTTGCTCTTCTCTTGCTTGAACCCATTAAGGTCAAACGTGTTTACTGCACACTCTGCTGTGTTCCGTTTTGCGATAGATGGATGTATAAATCAGTTCATGTGGGATGTAGAACTCGCAGGCTTGCAGCTCATTTGCAGCAATCCCACTAAATGAAGACTACGAACTCTGTCTCATTTTGTGGAAGAATGTAGTTTATTACTATTAAAATTAACAGTGCAGGCTGATGCATTGAATTTTTATGAAAGCATACATTTAGAATATTTTATTTTTACTACATTCAGCTAATTGCATATTTATGCATTTGTTATAATGGTTGGATCTGTATTATGTTGCGGTTCACTTAATTCTTTAATCGGCTAATATTCACTTTATTCTGGTTTAACCTTTAATATCAGTATTAATTGATGCGGTTGTAAAACCTGTTTTTGCCTGCTTACCGATAACACAGTAAAGAAAAAGCTGATTTGATGGGATTTCTTACTATAGAGGAGTCCTCTGGAAAACCTCTAACCAAAGGGAAGTTTAATGGTGGTCAGTTAAAACATGTTAATGCATCTCAAATCACAAAAGGGAAGAAGTATGTCCATTTGATACTTTAAGCATCTTAAAAAAGAAACTTAAACATGAACTGGGACCATCAATTAGCATCAAGCACCTTTAGTCATTCCAAAGAATAGTAAGGCTTTAATGAGCAACTAGGACTTTATTTATTTATTATAATATATAAAATGTTAGACTAATGCGCTCTGTTGAGGTTAGTGCATGTTTTGGTGATTGAGAAGAAATAACTCAGATTTTATTTTATTTGATAAAAACCCTTTTTTTTGGCATCAGCCTCAAAATCTGTAGAAAAAGTGGGATATAGTTTACGTGTATATTTGCTTTAACTCATCATAATTTGAGATATATGCTAATTTATTTACATTCCATATTTATAGTGCAAAAATACACAGGACATATTTAGATGATACGCCAGAAATAGCGCCTCCTACAGTTCGGAAATGTTAACTGCAGTCCGTGAGAGCTGGTCTACTGGGTGTTTTCAGATGAGTCTCTGCTTTTACACCACCTGGTTCAGGTAATTGCTGTAATTAGTCATTAATGGGAACCAGGTGTGCTGAAGCAGGGACCGTTCCAAAACGTGCTATAAACTGGCCCCAGACTCAAATATTTTAAAATAAAATAAACCATCTTCATTGATAAGAATAGAATAGTAAGTCATTTTCCTCAAAGTTTAAAATGAATCACCAGACTTCTTTTCATATAGATTTTATTTCAGAAAAACAAATGGTGGGTTTGTATGTCTTGCTCATCTGAATTTGTACTAAACATTTTTTTAGTGCATGGACAAAGCCTCCTCTCATAGTCCGGGACATGAAAAATTATCTTTGCTAGTGATTAATAATATTTTAATAATGAAAAGAAAATCATTCCAAGTTTAATTCCCGTTCATCAGTTATTGACTAAGAGTAGAAAATGAGACCTTAATAATAATTATTTTTTTAAACAAAGGATAGTAGACACTTATTTTCTATTATTTATCTCTGAGATTCAATTACCAAAACATGCATGGACCACTAGTATATGTATATATTTTTTTTAAACGCATTAATGTATGTGCAATTTGCAAAAAAAATATCTATTTTTTTGTCTTTTGTGTTTTTAGAATTCATATTTTTGAAGAGAAAATAAGAATTAAGAATGACTTCACTTTGCACACTTCTTTTTTTCATCACTGCAGTGCTTGTTTAGGTTTATTTAGTATATCAAGTTTAGGTTAAAAAAAACAATATACGTCAATCACTTGGACAAAAGCAACATTTGTTTTTACAAGTATTGAGATGACAGAGATGCAGAATTAAAAAAACATAGATCCTTATATCATTTATAATATAAATATACAGGTCATAACACCCTTATATAGTCCCTTTTTTTAATTTTCTGCTTTATTTTTATAGTTTTTTTATTTTACACTATATTGTCAAGTGTGTTCAGTGGTGGGCGCCATCCTCAGTTTAGCTCCAGTGTAGATGGAAAAAAAAACCTGCCAAAACAAAGTCCAATCTTTAATTAATCTATTTTTCTTTTATTTATTTATCAAAGTATTGCCTGACCCCCAGCTAGGTGCAATGTAAGGTTATTAGGAAGCTCCTATTATAGAGCATTTTTTTTGTCCACCAACAAAGTCTCAAAAAATATTTTTTTCCCCCTGATTATTCTTGTAATATTTGAAACATAGTTCAAATGTAATATGGGGATTTATTTGGTATTAATGCTAAATGATTTGTGTTGTGAATTGGCCCTATATAAATAAACTGATTTAATTATTGCTGTATTGATGCAACTACTTAATGAGATGGTGGGTTAATGTTTTGCTTTGAGATTGCTTTCCATGCAGGTTGTACAATGACAAATACTGAGAAAGCTATTAGAGGTTATTTAAGATGATACGTCTATTTTCAGTATTTGTTTGTTACATGTCTTTGGGTCTATAACAGTACATTTTTTTTGTACTACTTTCTTTGAAGTTCAGAACATTTTTCACAGATGTCTTAGCTGTCTATATTTTGGAACTTTAACGTCATAAAACACAATATGTAGTCAAAGTTTAGACATCTCAGGTGTTCAACATCTCTTTGGCTGCACCTTGCCATTACTTATGATCAGATTTGTATTTGACCCTATGCACGTGTCTGACTGCCCAATAAAACACTGGTAATGTGTGACTGCTACCTCATTACTCTGTTCTTTTTCTCTCTCTTTTTCTTTAGCAACAGTTCCCTGCGGCTTAATCCTGATGTAACCTAGCGTTATCTTGAACTGTGCTGGTTAGTCAATTCTCCCTCCTGTGGTTTAATAGCTAAACTTTTACCATTTGGCTCCTGGATATACAGTATTAAATTAATCCTGTTTACACATACAGTACAATACAAAAGAAACGGAATCACTCTAGTACCTTAGACTGTTTCCAATTGATAAGATTTAAAAAAGACTGAAAATGTGTCACATTTTCTGTGTGTGTGTGTGTGTGTGTAAGTTTCTGGACCATTTTCCCAATTTCATCACAATGAGGACCAGTTGTTGTAAAGTGAGGACTTTTTAGTGTTCCTCACAAGATATTTTGCTAATGGTTAGGTTTAGGATTAAGGTGTCAATTGGGTTAGGATGAGGTGCACATTGGTAAGGGTTAAATTTAGGGTTAGGGCATAAAAAGGGTTGAAAATGACCGGAAGTCAATGGGAGTCAACACATGGTCCTCACAATATATAGCAGAACAAGTGTGTGGGTGTGTATCAAGCTTTATTTAAAAAAAAAAAAAAAAAAAGATTTTTTTTCCCCCTCTTATACCTAAATAAGTCTAAACCTACCTAGCACCAGATATTAAATTAAAGTAAGCTGAATTAAAGTAAAGTAAGCTGAATGGTCTATGTGTGGGTGGCTGGTTAAGACAAAGGGATTAATATTATTTGGGTTTCTTTTAGTAAATGAGAGAGACATCTTAAAATTAATAAATTAAAACTTTGTCAAAGTAGGGTGAGTTTAGAAAAAAAAAATCAGACTTATTTGAGAAGCCATTATTTACATTAATATAATACAGCCAGTCTGGTATGGCTGACCAGCTTTTTCATGTTTCGGTTTGCATTTTAACTATTTTAGTGATGAGCTACAAGTATCGCACTGCAAACAACTGAAATCTAAAGTCAGATTTCTTAAAATAAGTGGATTTTTTATTTGAAGAGGTAAGTACGACTCTTGAACATATAACATTTAAAATAGGAAAAAAACCATTATTGTCTGATTTCCAGTGTTTATTATCTAATTATCTTATTTAAAGAGTTTAAATACTCATCCCATTGGCAAATCATCTTATTTACCCACTCAAATTAAAGGTAAATGATCATTTTTGCAGAGTTGATGTGTGAAGGCCTCTTGCCATTACCCTACATTTAGATAGATTCTCAGAATTAAGTTGATAGTCTGAAGGAATATCTTGCTAAAGCTGTAAGAGGTATAAAGAATGTCTACTGTGCAAAAATTAAGGGTAGATGCTTAACACCAAACCCAACAATAGAGGGCTTCATTGTTGTTTAACTCAACTGCTGTCAACTTAGCAGTGCAACAGCAGGGCATTGACCTACTTCCACAGTTTTATAATTAGTCCTGTGTTGCTGGCACAGATTTACTTTTAATGAAAATCAATCATTTTAAGCATATGTTGACATCGAGAGGAAATAAGCATAGCGTGAAAGATTTTAACATGAGGCATACATCGCATGCTCACTCATTTCTGTAGGACAGCAGCACATGATGTAATGTTAAATTCAGCGCTATGACGTCGAATCACCCCACTCGGTTTCTGAGCTCCCTATTGGATGATTTCGCTGGTTCTACGGGAGGTGGGGCAGATTCCAGTCTAACAACCTTGACTACCGGGAGCTCCCTCCCACACGTAATTTCATTGGCTGAAGAGTATCATGTTTACAAAAACATTCACCTTTGTTTCCCCATATTCATGTACAATTGTACATTTTATGTGATATATAAAACCATGTTGGAGTTAAAGTTAGAATGTATATCAGCTTAAAGCACAAATATATTTTTATGGAAATTGCACCGTTACTTTTTCCCTATACAGGATTGATAATTAAATCTTTAGATGCAGTACATTATATATATTTCTTATTAATAAAACCTCGCTTTTTGCATTGCTATCTAGTTGTTTTGAAGTGCGTACCACACACTTTAACCACTTTGTTCAACATTCAAAACAACCATGAGAAACGTGGGAATTTCCTCCGAGCTCAATGATTGGCTGGCTCACCTGTCAATCTTCAGGGTTCGTATGGGTTCCTCCGCTAGTGCTGAATGAGCTTCAGTGTTTAAATCGGTTTGACAAGTTTTCCAGGGAGGATCATGGGGGGCCAGTTTGTGTAGCTAGTTGACATATCGATTAAAAGGAAGCGCCCTGGCTAACTATAGCTTGATTTAGAGTCCTAAAGTTTAACAGATGTAGAGACTTCAGCTGTAAGGGATTCTCTAAGCTTTCTGAAATCAGGTATTACAGACTCTCTGGATCAGGGAATCCAACGAGAGTGAAGATGAACCGCCTGTCTTTTGACGATCCCTCCTTGGACCTGGATCCATCACTAGGCTCCCTTAATGACCCCAGTGAAATTGACACAGCCCTCTTAAGCGACATCGATGGTAAGCAGTTGTATATTAATATTGATGGCTATTAAGTTATTCATGTTTAAGATGCCATACAAAATATTGCATGGACATTTCTTTCAGCATGGGTTTCTATTAATTCGTATTGCGCATCTTATAGGTCATTTACATCCGTGACAATGTTAAGACTTTAGCAGCATATCTTTAATAAGACTCATAGCTATTATTAGCAATTTAGCTGTCGAATGTTTTACAGTCTGGTTTCATGTATCATTTATATTGGTTTTATTTTTCACTGCAGGGGTTTGTTTATATAGTTTTGTATGCAAACTGGTTGTTTTAGTGCTAATTTTAGCAGTTTATCCAAGCTAGTAAGATTAGCTTGTTGCTAACGGTTGTGAGAAAGCCCCGCCCCCCGCGTGGCTCGCCGACTGAGGTTACTCTCGTTCATTCCTCCTTCCTGGGTTCAGCTCCCTAAGTTGACCGAATTAATGAGTTTATATGTTTAAAATCATCACACCAAATGGTGTCTTATTGCTCCAAGCCATGTAAGTTAGAAAATATGCAATGCACTTTGTGGTATTAACTACACGGGAGGATGAAAAAGATGCATTTCTATAAGCAAAGTCGGATTTTTTTTTTCTAAAATAATTCCACTGTGGGTCGCTGTTTATTTTATGAGTTTTGCCAGCTTTTAGCGTGATAAGCAGGAGTAGGTAAACAGTATCGGGTCGTGCTTCCTAAATTTGACCGACTGTAACCTCCTGGTGACGCTGCACGATGGTAACCTCCTAGAGCCAAGCATCTCTCCCTCTGCTCGCTGTCTTTACTCTGCGTAGCGAGTCTGAAAGCCGCGCTCTGATTGGTCAGGAGCGATCACCTCATGCACAACAGTGAAGCTGCGTTGCACTTCAGACACAACATTGACCAAGTACCACGTCTGATGGATGCGCGTATCTTGGACTTTATCCCTGCAAATCAAGAAGTGTGAACTTTACTCCACATTAAAAATATATATATATATAAAATTGAGCACATCTATCATTAGTATAGTAAGAATAGTATTGAGAAAATGTCAAATCAGCCCCTAATTGAAATACTCTACACATTTAAAACCTGCAAAAATACATTATTTGAATATTATTTATATACAGTTGGTATATTTTAGACACCCTTGAGCTCAAGACCAGTTTTCTAACAATATAAAATTACACAAAAGCTAATTCAGATATATATGTTTGTATGTGCCTTTGTGCACATGTAAATGGCAATCATTACAACAGATGCACAACTTGTAGCTCATTATATTAATTTTTTTTTCTGGATTATGGATTGTAATGTTTTATTTTCACAGACATGCTTCAACTCATCAACAATCAGGACATGGAGTTTGGAGGACTCTTTGATCCCACTCACTTTTCTGGGGGCCCATCCACCCAGGAAATCAATGGCCTGTCTCCGAGCATGACCCCTGCCTCTCCTCCAGCTTCTACTCCCACACCTTCATCTTCATCCACCACAACCTCCTCTATCCTGAGCAGCAATCCACACTTGGATGCCCTGTTGGGTCCACCCATTAGCCGTAGCTCTTCAACCCCAGACAAAGCCTTCCAGCCTTCCACCTTCCAGCAGTCTCCTCTGGCTCAGGTACCCAGCTCTGCACAGAGGCAGCAGCCGTCGCCCAGCCAGCAGGCTCAGATCCTCAGACAGCCCCAGATGGAACCGGCCCAGCCGACCCCTGTTCAGACAGCATCCCCTCAATGTTCGCCTTCACCGAATCCCACTTTCAGCCCCGCGACACAAACGCTCTTCACTTCACCAGCACCTCAGACCCCAGCACAGCCTCAGGCACAGCCTCAGGCACAGAGCACCTTCAGGAGCCAGAGCAGCTTTACAGGTAAGTCGGGTAACGGACGCATCGACAAGGAAGAAATGGTGCTTTAAAAAGTGGGGGTAAAATATCATAAATCTTTGTAAAAGCTGCTCTGATAGTTTCGATTCAGTTCGAGGACTCTTTCCTTTTATGTCTCACAGTTTAACACCCATAATGTTTCCATTTGCTCTATAGCTGTATTATGTAATAGAAAAATAATCCAGCGGGAACTTTTAACTGTCTTTAACTCACTAATTTATTCCTAGAATGTCATCAGTGTTTGAGTATCAGCTCCTTTGAATCAATATGACTTGAATGTAAACTTGCTTAACTCATTAATGAAACTAAATAAGCTGTTCCCAGGCTGTGCATGTATCCTTTGCTCATGTCCTAATTTCACTTTGATATTGTTTACATTTATTGCGTGTGTTCTGATACAACTATTAATTAGACGGTAAAGAGTTGTCACAACGAAGAAGCCTTTGGATATTGCTTTAATCAAGCAATCCCCCCTAATTGCTATTTCATTGACTTGGCTAAATAGCATTTGCAAGGGGCTGTGTTTGTGCAGCGCTTAATGTAGATATACTGTAGGTCCTGCAGTGTTAAGTAGGTTCCCTGTAGTTTATTATGCATGTGTATGCAGTGAGAAGCCACAATGTTCAGATTACCAATGGAAGCTGCTCCATGACTCACTGGCTAAAGGCAATGTACAATACCGAGGTATTCAACTGTTAGAAAATCAATTGCAAAAATTAGGATGACATAGTTTTTTTTTTTTTTGCAATCCATTTTTTTATTACAACATGGTGAACCTTTCTGACCCTGATACAGTTAGGCAATTACTGCGGCTATCTCAGTTTTATCTGATAAAGGGTAAAGGGTGACTTACTGAATTTTTTTTTTTTTTTAGTATACGTAATTTATTAAAAAGGTGAAAGGTTATCTGTCAGTCTGCAGACTTAATAACAATACACACACAAAAAAACGGTGGGCTTAGTTAAAATTGATTGCAAAAATGACTGATTTCCTCTATGCTAATTTATTAGGCCAATCGAGCATTCCAGTAGTTTTGTGGGAATAAGAAAAATTCTGGTTCATATCAATTTTTCTTTAACATTGTGAGATATCTAGATTTGGGGATGCTGTAATTTAACTATTACTTTTAACATTGGACAGATTGGAGCCAGTCTGCTTATTTAGCTGCTGTTAGCCTCTCAGAGAAATGTATGTTCTGATTGCTAAATCGGTAAAAATCGATGCTGAGCAGAGTGGTCTGATTTTTTTTTTTTTTCCTACCTGATATGCAGTCAGCAAATGTGTATTTTTTTTTGTGCTTCCTACCCCAAATATTGATTAAAAATATGATTTTAAAATGCAGGTCAACCTTTGGTGTCTGCTTATGCATCAGTGTTAGGCCTCCTCCAGGCTGTTTTGATATGTTTAATGCTTAGTTTATTTATTTTTTTATGAGAATAATATACTTCTAGTAAGCCAATACTAAAATCCTTTAGTTTTTTGTCTTTTAGCAAAAGGGCATATGAAGTCTTTGTTAAATAACAGCTACAATGACAGACAAAAGTTAAGATAATATTAAAGATGTAAAAGTTATTTATTTTTAACTACCGGTACTACTGTCCGTTACTTTATTCTTTTACAAACCTAATAAGATTAAGCACAACATCTTAACAAATGCAGTGTATAAAGATTTGATTCCTAATGTATCTCAATGCTGTCACTTTGCTGCAGTTGTCAGCCCCAGCAGTGTGAGCTCTCCTGCCACCAGTTTGTCATCCCCGTCGCCTCCAAGCGTCCAGCAGGTGGCTATACAGACCCAGCTCCAGGGTTTGACTACTGCCTCCCCCCTCCTGGCTACCTCAACAAGCCCTCCAGCTCAGACCATCACAACCCAAGTGCAGCAAGTACCTGTAAGTGTACAAGTTTGCTGCTTGATTGCATCTGAAATAATAGTGTGATGCCAGGTGTTTACGGGTCTCCTTTTGTCTGTGTATCAGGTGCTGCTTCAGCCTCAGTTCATCAAGGCTGAGTCTGTGTTGCTCACCACCCTAAAGCCAGACCCCTGTATGGTCACAACTGTGTCCTCACCCACATCTCTAGTTACAACCACCAGCCCAGTACAGACCACTTCCCTGCAAGTAAGAAATGAGGGCAAAAACGTTACTGCAATATTTAAAATTTAAGATTAATCACTAATTTTTCCCAATTTCCAGGCTTTCTCCATGGGTGGGGGTACTATCCTGACAACCGTGCCTGTGATGGTGGACGCTGAAAAGCTTCCCATCAACCGCATAGCTATCACTAGCAAGGTGTCAGGCCAGCCGCACAAGGGGGAGAAGCGTACAGCTCACAATGCCATCGAGAAGCGTTATCGCTCCTCCATCAACGATAAGATCTTGGAGCTGAAAGACATTGTGGCCGGCACTGAAGCCAAGGTTAGAGACATTTTCTTCTACGTTCTTCTTTTAATCTGTATATGAAACTATCCGGGCGACACTGGTGCTGGATGAAGGGGTTTGCCCTGCAAATTGGGGTCAGAGGTAGGGGTGTAAATAATAATCGTTTTGTATAAGTGCCTCGATCCAACAGCCGACGATCCGATGCATCGACACGTCCGCAAGAGTATCGATTCATGTTTTGTTTTGTTTTTTCCCTCTAGCCTATTTTTATCCATTTGCTCCTGGACGTAATTCTGACTTCCGTGCTGCAGTGGCGCTAAAACTATTTTGCCCTCCTACCTCGCTTCCTTTAGCCACTGCCCTCTTTCCATTTGCACACACACACTCGTGTAAACAGCAGGCAAGACAGACATGGCGGGAATAGCGGAGGTGAAAGAAGAGGGTAGGCAAGACGGGCATGGCGGAGGAAAATTTTTTAAGCATCGTAAATAATCGAATCGTTGGGTCAGGAAATTGATACTGAATCGAATTACCATGATGAGTTTGATTTACACTCCTAGTCAGAGGGACTGGTGGCGCCAGTGTACAGCAGCCTAACTTCTGTCTTTGAGCCTCAGGGCAGCTGTGGCTGTAATGTAGCATACCACCATCAGTGGGTTAGTGAATGACTTAATGTAGTGTAGAGCGCTTTGGTCATGTCCTCTGACTTGGAATAGAGCTATATAAGTACCATGCCATTTACCATCAATAAATGCCTTAGCATCTACATGTTTATATACGAAACAGTATGGCTTATTATACAGCTGGTGAAAGGAATGGCAGTTTTAAGGTTAAAATTATTTTTTTTTTTGTGAGGGACACTGACTGGTGTAGATGTTGCATTTAATCTATAATATTTTATATCATGTTGGCTGTGATTTTTCTCCTCCTTTAGCTCAACAAGTCTGCAGTGCTCAGGAAAGCAATTGACTACATCCGTTACCTGCAGCAGAGCAACCAGAAGCTCAAACAGGAGAACATGGCTCTGAAAATGGCGGCTCAGAAGAACAGTACGCATTTCAACTTTTATTATGTGTGTGATCTGCGGCGTGCTGCTCAGCAAGGCTGCAGCCTCCGGTGCCCCTGATGGTCCCCCTGACTGTTCTCTTTCCTTCTTCTGCCTCTCAGAGTCTCTCAAAGACCTGGTTGCCATGGAGGTGGACAGTCAGGCAGAAGTGAAGAGTGAGCTGCCCACTCCCCCGGCCTCTGACGTGGGCTCCCCGAGCTCGTTCTCACACTGTGGCAGTGACTCAGAGCCTGACAGCCCAATGGCAGAGGATACAAAGGTGTGCAGTCAACATTTTCAGTCATTAGCGTTGGTTAAATCACTATAGAAATTGGGTTATCTGTATTTTATTATTTCTTGTTATCACGCTGCAACGTTTTTTTTACCAGCAGTCCACAGTTTTAATGTTTTTAGTTGCCCAAGAAGGACAGACTTGGGTTAAATTAATTGACACCAACTGTCTCTGTTTAAACCCTGTTTCGCATTAGCAACACATGGGCTTACTGGAGCAATCCACAACAGGCGGCGTGATCGGAGGCATGCTGGACCGTTCCCGCATGGCATTATGCGCCTTTACCTTCCTCTTCCTCTCCCTCAACCCGCTGGCTGCTCTGCTCTGCTCGTCCAGCAGCACCTCTACAGGAAACGCTGCGGACCTAACCCCCCATCATCATGCAGGAAGAAGTGTCCTGGGTGTAGATATTCCAGGTATGCCTGCTGGTTCACTTCCGCTCACAGATTACGGTTGTTATCACAGATTGCTTCACTTGTTGGCTGTCTCTTTTCTGTCCATAGCGGAGTCTTGGGGCTGGATGGATTGGATGCTCCCAACAATATTGGTGTGGCTGCTGAATGGTATTCTGGTGTCAGGAGTTCTGATCCGACTGTTGGTTTATGGAGAGCCTGTAACCCGTCCACATTCTGGATCGTCTGTGTTGTTCTGGAGACACCGCAAACAGGCCGACCTGGACCTTGCTAGAGTAAGCTTGTTTATTTTTCTACATCAGAAGTATGACTAGAAATCAGTCTTCTGTGCTGTACATCATCTTTCCATCCTTGCTCCTCCCCACAGGGTGATTTTGCTCAGGCCAGCCATAACCTGTGGACCTGTCTGAAAGCGCTTGGTCGCCCCCTGCCCACCTCCCAGCTGGACCTGGCCTGTGCAGCTCTCTGGTCCCTGCTGAGATTCTGCCTTCAGCGCCTCTGGGTTGGCCGATGGCTTGCTGCGAGGGCTGGAGGCCTGCGCACAGATCGCCCCCTACAGGAGGATGCATGCAAAAGCAGCCGTGACGCTGCATTGGTTTACCATCGCCTGCACCAGCTTCACATGACCGGTAGATTTAACATGACAGATATCAGAGCCTATGTTAATTTGATTTGACTTTCTTAAAATAGATCTTTATTATGTTTTTAGCATTGTATTTGATTGTATTATCATCATTTTGAGAAAAAAAAACAAACAGCTTTTTCTTTCTTTCCTGCAGGGAAGCTGAATGGCAGCCACCTATCAGCTGTCCACATTGCTTTAAGTGCAGTGAACCTGGCAGAGTGCGCCGGCTCCTGCCTCCCCGTAGCCTGTCTGGCTGAGGTCTATGTCTCTGCAGCTCTACGTGTAAAAGCCAGCCTGCCAAGGATCCTACATTTTACATCTGTACGTCTTTATTTATAAAGCTCAAAGTTTATTTTAGTTCATCTTGTTCTTCTCTGATTTGGATCCAGCAAAACCAGTTGAACCACAGCTCAATCTTATCCCCTGACAGCGCGTGTTCCTGAGCAGTGCCCGTCAGGCATGCCTTTCATCCAGCGGCTGTGTTCCTCCAGCCATGCAGTGGCTCTGCCACCCCCTCGGCCACCGCTTCTTTGTGGATGGAGACTGGGCTATTCGCAGCACACCTAAAGAAAGCATCTACAGCCAGGCGGGAAACACTGGTAGGCAAAGAGGAACTTTATACCCTGATTTACTCTGTAGTCCTGAAGTAGCGTTTGGCATCTGTAATATTAACAAGATCTCATTCTTCCAGTTGATCCTCTGGCCCAGGTGACGCAGGCTTTTAGAGAACACCTCCTGGAAAAGGCTCTTTATTGTGTCGCCCAACCACATGGGGAGAAGGGCCCTAACCAGGCAGAAGGGTGAGAAAACACCAACAGCTTTTAAAAATGTCTTTGTTTTTAGGCGAGGTTAGAAACAAAGAGGGTTTTGGTAGTGATGGTTTCAAAAGTTCTTGATAAATGAGAAGGTGTGGAGTCCCTGTTGACCTTTGGGAATGATTCTGTTATCAGGGAGTACGCTGATGCCTTGGAGTACCTACAGCTGTTGATTAGTGCATCAGATGCTGCTGGAGCCACATCCCAGTCCTTTGCAATCGGCTCCAATATGACCACTGTGACTGGTAGGTCAATTTCCAACATAAAGATTAGAATATTAGACTTGGACTCAACTTTATTTATCCCTTGGGATTACTCCTTCAGGGAAATTCTTGTTCCTCTATTTTATATAGAGTACAAAGGGCAGAGTTAAAGCAAGATGCCATTAAAGATAAAAATACAACAGACAATATAAAAAGAGTGTATATAGTACAAAAGAGCATAAAGTGGTAATGTCCTGGAATATTTTTCTTTTAGATGTAAAAATATCTGCACAGTAGACAGATAAGGAAAGACAACACTGTAGTTGATTTGAATTATTGCACTTGCACTGCAGAAATGTACTGACCATATAAATAAGTACATTTCTGCAGTGCAAGTGCAATAATCCTGTTAATACCTTCGTTAAATTATTTTTTTAATTTATCACTGCTGCTAATTTTAAAATTGTTGATGAGGGTTATTAGTATTATCATCATTAACATATTTTTCCTCTACTTTTTTTAAACCAACATTGTGTTTAAAAAAGGAAAACATCAATAACTCCCCTCAAGTACCCTTAGTATTAAAATCTGTATATTTTCTTTAAAAAATAATTGCATAAGAAATGTTATGTATAGAAATACAATAGTATCAATATAGGGCCAATCCACAACACATGTCACCTCAATGCACTTTACAATTCAACAATGTTATATTCATAAATATAGGAATGATGCAGTAATTAAAAAACATACATTACAGTAGGGACAATTGTTAATATTTACTATTATTATTTTGTTATAGTTACACAAGTAATGAAGAGCTGTTGTAGAATTAGTTTGTTTGGACATTTTTTAATTCGTTTCTGTATTTGTATTAGCACCAATCTTGAGACAAACAAAAAACTCAAAGAATAACTAAAAATTGCAAAAAATAGAGCATGGATTCTATCTAAGCGTTTATTTTACAGGATTGTGTTTTATCCTCACATGACCCATCGCTCTAATTCCCCCTGCACTGTTTACAATATCTAATGAGCCGACAAACTAAGTCCATTCATGTTCTTTTGAAATCATGTATTCTAATTTCCACTTTGACCGTCGCAGCTCTTCTCTCTGTCTTTACTAATCTAAGCGAAACGGGGGCCCGGTGAAAAGCAGGCATGCTGGATTGCTTCATTTATCTTCAGCGCTGTCAAATCTGTGCTCACCTTGAAAGGAGGAAGGGAAGCGAGACTGCGCAGGGGTTTAATGGGAAACTTTTCTTGGCAGAGCCTGAGGTTGCTCTCCGTGTTTTACAATGCGCTTTTTGGAGGTTGCACCATTGTGCAGCTGAATATATTACCCCCTTTAAGGGATCTTCTGTGGGCACATGGTGGGACGCTAATAGAAGATGGAGTCAGTGGTCAGAACCTAGACAGCAGTTGCCTGTGTTGTCATACATGTTAAATGTGAAAAAAGCCGATGGGGAGCTCAAATATTTGCATAATTGCCTGTCTATTGGTGGGGGTCTCATTTTTACTTTTTTTTCTCCATCACAAGGCTGCGACCCCCACTCGAAATGGTGGTCCTCAGTTGCCATAGTGATCATCAACTGGCTTCAGGGAGATGATGCTGCAGCAGAGAGGCTCTATCCAACTGTGGAGCACCTGCCCCGCAGTCTACAGAATGCAGAGTAAGTGCTGCATCTGTTTCAGGGAGGTTTTCTATAACTTTGGCCTTCTCTGGGCAAACTCACTGCGCACAAACAAAAACTCACTGTACACAGTCGTACCCTTGCACTGCTCAAACCGTGTCCTTTTTTTATGATTCATTTCCGGTTCCTGCAGGAGTCTGCTGCCCAAGGCGTGTCTCAACACTTTCAGGTCAGTCAGAGCTCTGCTGTCCAAGCCAGAAAACTGCCAGCTGAGTCTGAGCCACACTGACAAGGCCAGCGCCCTGCTCCGAGACAGCCTCAACCTGGGACCACACGGCCACAGCTCCAGCTTAGACAAGGTACACACACGCATGAGTCATAATGATATTTCAGGGAGGGAATGTAACGGTATAGCACAAAAAACAAAGAGAAAAACATCAAAATTTCCACAATTTAAACCCTCAGGGTTTACCTGACATCAGAACTCTAGAATTCCCTCCTGCAGCCGTTACTCTATGGCAGAGGTCAGGGATTAGCGGACCACGGTCCAGATCCGGACCCAACCTGATTTAAAACATTTATAAATTACTGCTTGTTGCCCGACGACACTTGAGGCGCTTCTCCTGTTAATATGGTAAAGCCGTCTGAAGCGCCGGGACCAGGGTACACCTGATACAAATTATTCAGTTAGCTGTGTCAATTTGAATCACTGCTGCGAGCAACTTTTCGATGGAGCACGCAAACCTGTGGCAAGCTGGGCGATGGGACAGAAGGAGAAGACGATGAGAAAAAGAAAGCAGAGAAAGTGTGGACTGCTGGAAGAAGCGCAGTGAACTGGTGAAAGAAAAGTGAAATATCGTGCTCAAAGATGACCCCGCATATTTTGAGTATGTTTGCTCAACCTACTGCTGTGAAGCATGATTCTCCACCAGGAACAGAATCAAAAAAAAAAAAGGATCTAGGCTCAGGAATGAGCATCTTGATATCTGCTTGAGAATGGCTTCGGGGCCAGTCACACCCAGTTTTAAAAGCCTTGCATGGCAGCGTAAAGCCCACTGCTCTCATTAAGCCATAGAAAAGAAAATATGTCAATCAGGACATTTTCTATTTACCGAACTGAACGATTGTTGTTCTCTACTTCAAAAAACACTTTAGATTTTAAAATGGAAAAATTTTCTATTTTTTTTAATTTACAAATTCAATGTATAACATGGGTGCATAAACACCTCATTTTATTTCAATGTTAAATTCTGTTTAACAGATTATGATAAAAATTGTCTCCGGACCTTTACTGGTTGGTGATTTTCTTTATTCGGACCCCACTGTTTTTTAATTGGTTACCCCTGCTCTATGGGATTCTGCAGATGGGGATTCTGGTGAACCGCCAACTCACGCTGTGGGTGTGTCTATGGCCAGAGCTGTTGTGCATTGTAGTTGCATTGCATGTGTCTCCTAAAAGTGCAATGTACCTGCAGTGCAACACAGAGCTGAGCCACAAACAAAGGAGCACACAATGAGGCTTTTGTTTCTGCTTTGCAAAATCTCTATAAGTTCTGTTCTGGGCCCATTAGATTTCAGTCTACTTGTGAAAGGTAGAAAAAAAATCATCATCTAGATCTAAAGATGGAAGATATTTTAGTTTTTTTTTTTGGACTCTGAAAATGCCTCTTATTTCTGTATTTGAACTCATCCCATTCGTATTCCTACAGGTTGTGGAGTTATTGGTGTGTGATCTCCTGCTTGTTTTGAGGACCAACATCTGGCGTCTACAGCAGCAAGGCTCTAGTCCCACAGGATCAGGCTTGGCGAGCAGCACCGGTCCGGTCGGCCTTCATCAGGCGTCTCCTCCAGAACTTCAGGGCTTTCAGCAAGACCTCTGTTCCCTGCGCAAACTGGCACACAGCTTCAGGCCTGCAATGAGAAGAGTAGGTTAAATTATTAGCTGTATGTTTCAGGTGGTCGATAAACTGCTTTAATTAGGCGTCCAGTTGTTTTGCCAGTGATCAGTCCTTATAAAACACATTTATGGGCACCACTGGTGAAGCAGTAACCATTAAAGGTTGATTTCAGGTAAATAGGGTTCATTACTCTGCTGAAACACTGCTAAACCAATTTTCACTTTACTGACACGAAGCAACATATTTAAAAAGTTCTTAATTCCAAACATTTGAACCTTGGAAGAGAAACAGACCTACAGCATTAAAGATTTTCACCTTTATGTTAAAGTCCTATCTAACCGAAGCAAACAGTTCAAGCTGGAGTCCAAGAGTTTAGCAAAGTCTACATGTTTGTTAGTGAAAGGAAAGAAACGGTCAGTTTGTTGTTTTTTTTTTTGTTTTTTTGTTTTTGTTTTTTTTTGCCACAACATCATTTTGAATGCCGTCGGGCATAAAGACGGTATCCAATAGTTTTTACAGAGAACTTCAGATCTAAAGATGCCATCCTGTTTATAGAAATGTTGAAACTTTTCTATCCTTCTCCTTATTATACATATTGATGTCATTGAGTAAGGAGCGGCGTTCTTTTCTTACTTTTTAGGTGTTAAGATTAAAACTAATCTAATTGTGTTAATTACAGGGTCTGTAATGAACTGATTGTATTTAATTTTGAAAATTATTCATCTACAAAATGGACAAATATATATATATATATATATATATATATATATATATATATATATATATATATATATATGATGAAACAAAAAAACGTACTTCTTTAGAAGTGTGTACTTATGTGTACATTAACATTAATTATTGCACAATACCTTTAGCTGAATATGCTAAAAATCCAGATTAACAAGGAATGCATTATTGCCTTTAAGAGTTCAGAGTTTGCTGTAACCCAAAGTTAAAGCTGCGTTTCTAATACTGACAACAGGACAATGGCAGTAGAGCTTTGCAGAAAGCATGGCCTTTCAGAGATCAACATTTGCTATCCGACATTCAGTGCATTTAAAACATATATAGCACTTAAGCTAGTCAGTTACCTAGACAAACAAATCCATGTCCATTTCAGTGGTTCGCGGTTTAGTTTATCAGACTGACTTATGTCAGTGATGCTGCTTGTTTGTCAGATTTACTTGTGTACAAGAAACGTTAAATAGGCTTTTTCTGGATTTTAGTACATATAGGAATAAAATGCAATTAATTGCAATCATTTTTGTTTTTACATGTGAAAATCTATACAAGTAAAAGTCCTGGCGGTAATAAAAGACAATTACTTTAATACAGCTGCGTACAATCCTGTCTTTCCCATTATAAGTATCTGCAAGGAAAAATCCATCGTATCATATTTTATTAAAAAAAAGTCCTTAGAAATTCTAATTTTTAAAACAGAAGCACAAATAAGAAATGCTTCAGTTCATTAGTTTAGCAGGTTTGTTGCAGACTTGTTTCTCTTGTATGGTGTAAGTAATCAAATTTGTAATTTTCTAGTACGCAAACAGGACATGTACATCACATGTTAAACGTGTAAACGAGGCAGAGCTCATACTAAATGCGTTCAGGATAAGTAGATGGTAAAAATCTCGGTAAAATACAATTCTAGGTACTTCCCCTCCTAACACACACAGACAGACGCACACAGCGCCTGAGGCGAGTCTGTGGCAGCGCTGTTCACAAAGCCTCCGAGTGTCTCTGAGGTAGAGCTGAACATTAGGTGTGAGTCATCATCACTCTCTCTCATTCTTCCTCTTTGCCTCTGATCTCTCTCTCTCTCTGCTTCTTTCCAGTTGTTCCTTCACGAAGCTACCGCCAGGCTGATGGCAGGGGCCAGTCCCACCAGAACTCATCAGCTATTGGACCGTTCACTGCGGCGCCGAGCAACACCCGGAGCCAAGACAGGTGTGTTTGTCCGTATGGAGAGGCTTTCGTTTTAGATTTCATCTGATCCGTGTAAATAACCCAGACACAGAACATTTCTGGAGAAGTTTCTCAGGTTGCTTACTTCTTTTATTGCAGTTCTGAGTTTTGTTGTCTGACAACAGCATAAAATGTATTGTACACCCCGTTTCACTCTTCAACCCATTTCATTGGGTCTTAAGGGGATTCGAGGAAGCAACAATTATCTGACACAGCTGCTTTATGAAGGCCTCTGAGTTATGTTAGATGATATTCAGGAATAAAGAACATCCTAAAAAAAAAAAAAAAACACGCTAATCATCTAAGGAGATGTCTAAAGTTAAAATTAGGTTTGAAACAATATGAGAAGCTTTGAAAAGTCTCCACCAGAACTTTCTAATCCCTCGTCTAAGAGTGAAGGGCGTGCAGCAGAACTGCAAACCCAGCAAAACATGGGTGTCCACCACCCAAGGGAGATCTACGCTGCAGTTACTAGATCTGCTGCGTGAAGAAAACTTAGGCCTTCAGAGAACAGCTTCATAAAAACTTAATTTACACTGAGGGGGAAAAAATACATTCATCTCTTTGTTTCTTTGTTTTTATATGACATAAAATCTCAACAAAATGTGGAATTTTGTGGTTGTAAAGTGACAAAAGAAGCAAGGAAAGCAAAGACATAAAGCTTCACATTCTGATATAGTCTCCTGACCATCCGTGATCTCATGTTTTTGTTTTTTTATCTGCCTGCAGAGGAGGAGTGCGAGGCGCGGCCCGGCCAACGGGAGCAGGCTGAGGCCGTGATGCTGGCTTGCCGCTACCTTCCCCCCTCATTCTTGTCGGCTCCGGGCCAGAGGGTGGGCATGCTGGCCGACGCAGCGCGCACCCTGGAGAAGCTCGGAGACAAGAGGACCCTCCACGACTGCCAGCAGATGATCATTAAACTGGGCAGTGGCACCACCGTCACCAGCAGCTAGAGGGAGGGAAAGCAGAGGTGCGGGAGGGAGACTTGCATGGACGCTGTATATTAAAACACCTGTTTTATACAAAAGCGCACATGTAGAGGCAGAGTAGAGACTTGCTTCTGCGGAAACCGCCTCTATTTGATGTGTAGTGGCAACAAACTGACAGGTTGCTCCTCCTACGTATCCGACCCCACATCTTAAGGCACTTTTCCTTTATGGTCATTTAAAAGAAATGTATGAATTAATGTGAGAAAATGGGAAGTATGTTTTTTTTTTTTTTCTTCAATCTGGCCAAACTCCCTTGTGAGAATAAACTGCAGTGCCCCAGTTTGACCACAATGAGGAGCCACCTCTTTCCAGAGGTGGGAGCAGAGAGGTGAGGAGCTGTTTGCTCTGAATTCATTCAGTGGAGCTCCACCCTCCCTTCTCCTGGCTGTTTGGCAGATCTGCACCTTTTTCCCAAATCAAAGAGGGCTCAGCGTGTGGGAGTGAAAAGTTTCCTTGGTTTTTTATTTTCGGGGGGGATTGATAAATAAAATGTAACCAAACTCTTTGGTTTGACTGTGGGAAGCCACTCCATGCTGCAGAAGTTTAGTCACCAGCTGGCTAACCCTCCCCGCCTCCTATCTGCACTAGCCCTGCCAGGCTGCTTTCAGTGAGTTAACAATAAGGCTTTATGAAATTATTTTCATAGCTGTTGTGTATTTGTTTTGCTGTGTACATATTTTACAACATATTTATAATCTGGAGGAACTTTGATTAGGAGTTATTTTGCATAAGCAGTGATACAAGCTCATTTCCTCTCATTAAATTCATTCTAAGTGCTTTTCTTAGAGCAGGTTTAGTCAAGTCATGACTGTACAGCATAGATCTAAGGTTTTTGAACTTTTTAGGTCTTGGATATTTATGATATCATAAACAGTCTACAATGAGGCAAAAGGAAAACATCCATTTTCTTCTGTATTTAACACCATCTTCCAGGAAAACATTTGCTCTTTCCCCTTACTGGTTTCATAATTTGACATGAACTACATTATCATGAGTTCTTTTTATGTAATGTAAACATTTTCAAAAAAAAAGTTTTTTTCATGTTCCAGTGCCAGTCTGTTTTTTTTATAGTTGGTCAGATGACGTTTGAAAATATTTGAAACAGCTTTGTTTTAAGGTACAGTCCTGTAACTGAGATTATTTCCTCCCTTGTTATATTGTTCTTTTTTTCCATCTTACATGTAAATATTAAATCATTTTGTAAAGAAAACTTGATGCATCATGTCTTTATTGGTTAATCATATTATGAAAATATTATCACAATGATGGTTTTAAACTTTCTTAGGACACACATCTACAGGAATGACAGGCTCTGTTGAAGGGTGGCCTATAGGTTTCTATTTTTCTTCAGGTAAACAATTCATGGAATGATCCAACATCACAAAGAAAATTTAAATATCCCAGGAAATGTCTGATAACTTGCACTGACCTGTATTTTTCCTCTTTTGTCAGATATATATTTAAAAAAAAAAATGTTGGTTTACCTTTGAGCTTCCTGCATCAATTAGAAATGTTTTGCGTTTTATTTTAACCTCTAAGTTTAAATTGACATGCAGAGAGTGATGTTTAAGTTGTAACTTAATAATTGTCCTTTTTTTTGTAAAAAAAAAAAAAAAAGTTTTGAAGAATTTTAATTTGGTTTAATACAGATTTTTAAATGATCTAAAATGTCCTGAGAGGAACCTTAGCTGCCAGAGTGAAAGAGAATGCATTTCTTTACCAGTGATATGTTTTAACTACCTCTACCTCTTAAATAGGAAAAGGTTAGTGAAAATTGTGTATTTTGTTTCCTTATACAAACAAAATAAATTATTTTTCTGTTTTTCCTATATCCAGACACCAAATATCTGTATCATGGGAGGTGCTTTTTAAGATATACCGTAAAGATCATACTGTCCTATGCTTGACATATGTAGGCAGTGACATTACAAAGTAAAGCTTATGCCTTTTGTGCTAAAGTTAAGATGTAAATGAAGGGAGACTGCATGTAAGACACTTTCTTTTTGGTGTCTTAGATTTTACGACATTCAATTTTAACATCTAGAAACACAAACCAAATTGAAGATATCAGCTTGTTCAGTTTCAAAAACCTAAAAAGAAACACAGCTTCTGTTTCAATTTCATTTTATGGAAAATTGAACAGCCTCTTTGTTTATGAGGATGATAGATTTCATTTATCAAAACATTGAGAAGGATTTCTTTTTTTTTTTTTTTTAGAATTTTTTCCAGTGCGTACCTAATCAAAAGACAAAAAATTTTTCCACAAAATACTGAGAAAAAGCAGGTGAGTTTTTTAATGTGTTGATTCACTTTAGCCGATTTCCTGTCTTATTTATAATTTATTTAGATGCCAAATCCCTAAAGCACATTTAAAAGTTTATTGTATATCTGATTTTTTTATTTTATTTTATGCATACAGTGAAGTCCTGTCTCGTCTGTTAATATAAACTGTACAGTTAGTTTAGAGATGGAGGTATAGTAGTGGATTTTCTTTTTCTGGGTGGATCATCAAAATAAATGGTCCTCCTAATTGTCAATCATTCAGGTGATATGTTTACATAAGGTCGTCCTATGTGCTCGTCCCCATTTTCACTTACTTTGGGAGAGTCTGACATAGTGGAAAAATTGCAAATCTTCTTTTTGACAGTAAGCTTGTATGAGCAATGCAAACAGCAACTTTTAAACTGAGCGTGCACAAGGAGAAAAGGGCTCTTGCGCACGTTTAATAGGCATTCCCTGTCTGGAGCGGGTACAGGGTTGGGCATGTACATTTTTTTTAAGATGGAGAGGGTGGGTCTTTTCAAAGATTTGTGAAAATCCTCCACTATACCTTTAAGTCTGGGATTTCCCTTAATGTATCAAAGTGTGCGATGAGTGAAGACAAAAACAGCAGGCATTGGTTGTAGCAGCATTGAAAGGTGCTGGTATATTTAACATTGGCGTTACAAAAAACATTTCAAACAAAGTGATGCTGTGTCGTCGAGTCCAAAACAAACAGACATGAAAATCAAGAAAACGGCATGCTTCCACTTAAGACAAGTGACATTCCAAAAAAAGGGATTTCTTCTTTGTTTTTTTTTTGTTTTTGTTTTGTATCATCAATGGATTCTTTTAATAACATTTTATAAGCAATAACGTATTCCATTTTATAGAAAATAAACATCTCTAAGAAATACTATACACAATTATATTAGTACATCACATCTTACATTTAAACAGCATCAAATACTTCTGTACACCATTAAATAATGAGCTTTGAAAAAAGAGAACGTTTGGTGTGGCGTTTTTGCACTTTCTTTTCTGCTTTAATACTTAAATATCTCTTTCTGATATGACTAGAACGTTTACTGCCTCTCTGCGCAGTGCAACATTATATTGCCCAGCAGAGAGAAGAAGAGGCTACATTTTCCATACGCAGACAGACAGGTGGAGCGTCTCTTTGCGTAGCTGCGGATTAATTACACATATTCGGATATTTCTGAGCTGTACATTGACTTGAAGTGGGATGAAACTGACTCTGTGTCCATAATCCGAGTCCTCATTTGATCTGGTATGATGATGAATTCTGCTGTATTTACTGAATGTTTACATAGTTGAATCAAACTCAACAGGTTTCATGTTTTTTTTATGCTTTTTTTGATATATATTTATATATTTTAATTTCTGAGTAACACAAAGTTTGACATATACCAAGGGTGACGCAATGATGTTGCCTAATCATAATGCACATCAATACACACCTTTAAAGATAAGAGCATTTTATTAAAATACATTTTTTTTCCCCTTGGAACCTGGAAAGCACGTCATTTACAGTTTCCTCATTTATTTTTAGCTTTGTCTCTTGTTCCAAACACAAATGCAAACATTGAGATAGTACATCCAGTGGTTGGTTGCTGTATTTTTTTGTCTATTTTCTGTAACAGTTGTTTTAGTCGTGAAACAGCCCAACATTATGATGCAACCGCCATCATGTTTGACACTTGGTACATTTTTTTTTTTTATCTATATATATTTTTTTAGACGATATCCGGCGCTGAAGATGCACTTCTGCACTCAGACACATATTTAAACACAAACACATGGTGAGGGTGGGGCTGTGGAATGAGTATGCAATGGTCATCACTTATGCACAATGATAACGTGTGGATTGGATCCTGTTGGCCCCTTTGGTGAGGCAACCAAGGGTCGTTCCTGCCCAGTTTTCTGAGGATGATAGGAATCCATCCTAATGAAGGACGGACACGTGCATACACACATGTTCCTCGCTCTGCATGTCCAGCCGTTTGCAATAGGGTCCTTGCAGAAGCTCCTCCCCCACATAGACAGTGTTACCACTGCCTGCCTTATCGTGATGGACTGTTTCCAGGAAGCAGCTGTTCAGCTCTCCAGGATAGGAGCTGCTCCTGGCTCCACACCTTGACACCACCTCTGGCCATCGTGCCTATTCTCATTCATCACTGCAGTTCTTGCAGCATTTTTGGCTTGTGGGATAAGTGGCAGAATGATGATATTGGTAGTGAAGGTGAAATACTGAGATATCTTACAGGTCCTGTGGAAGAAGAAAGCAGAAATTTAGAGACATTTAGAGCGACTTTCATCATCCTAATTTATGAGCTTCTTTTTTATTTTCCTTTTGTTTGAGACAGAAAAAGCTTCAGGCAGCTGTGATGCAGGTGGAAAGCCTCCAGGCCACTCTGAGCACAGAGAGGGAGGCTTATGCAGAACTGTGTGAGAGGGAAATATGCAGGAAGCACTAAAATGAGGCAGCTGCATAAAAGAGGGCATGAAGGCAGCTGACTGTGTTTACTGTAAAAAAAAAAAAGGACTTTGTAATTGTGCTACCATTCTGGCAGCAATGTGCTTTCATTACATTACATGAGTTTCCATTTCTCTTGAACCTTTTCTTATTTGGTTGTATTACAACCACAAGTTTTGGTGTATTTACCAGGATTTAAGTCAAATAGAAATCTGAAAAAATGTTGGATACGTTTATATTTAGTTGCATTTATTCAAAGCTTTGTGAAAACACATTTTGATGCAAGTTTTTTTTTTCCTCCTGCTACGCTTATAGCAGATTTTAAAATATTGAAAATAGATTTTTTTCCCTATTCTTTTTTGCGGAACATTTGTAAAACTCACTTAGGTATAATGGAAAGCATTTCTGTACATGGCCTGCAGGTTTAATTCCAGGCCTGGGGTCTTTCTGGATGGAGATTGTATGTTCTCCGTGTGCATGTGTGCATTCTCTCAAGGACTAAGCAGGAGGAAATAGATGGATGGATCTCTGTACATTTCAAATGTTGCAATATATAGAAACAAATCTGAACCTTGACTGACCATTCTACTCAGGTGTCTCCTCCCATGATCTTCCCTTTCCATGCTAAACCATGTCTTGTTGATACTTTTCTGACACATATTTATGCAAATGGAGCAAAACGTTTCATTTCCATCCAATCTGAGCAAAGGACCACTGCAGCTGTACTATTGTTTTCTCTATGCTTCCTTTTTGTCCCTCAAGCCGGGGTTTGATGGACCTCTGCTGCTTCTCTGATTAAAATTTTCATTTCCCAGTCTGTCACTCACAGCCTTGGAGAACTGACCTTCCTCTAAACCGCCCCATGATGTTACCTCTGACCTAGCCGCTGTGATCCTTCATAAGGCTGTTTGTTCACTAATATTTTCCAACAAACCTCTGAGAAATGTACAGAACAGCTGCACCCATACCATGTGTTGATAATCATTCACAAAACAATTATTTTGCTGCAGTTACAGCTTTATGTTGATCCATCAAATAATAAAATAGACTGAGGTTTGTGGTTTAAATGATAAATCGAATGCTTTTGCAAGCCTTTCATCCAGCCTCCGAACTGCCAGCTGCCCATCCTCATGCCCTGCTTAGCACTCTGTCCTTTGTCTTTCTTTTTATGCTCTCTCTCTCTCCATTTTCACATCCCTGTAGTAACACATTATGTTTTACACCTTTATTTTTTCCCACCTTAACATCACCGAACAGCTCTCCTCTTTTGTTGCTCTTCTTTTCTCGCACTGTCTCATCCTCTCTCAGTCGGCTGCTCTCTCTGATATAACTGTCCTGATTCTGCTTGGGTTTTTTTTCCAGCTCAGCTGCAGCCCAAACTGTGTTAATGTCCATGTTTTATTTTTGCATCCATGAGGATATTTGTGATCTAACCGGAAAATGATCCCATGTTGATGCACAAACTATATATTACATCAGGGTGCATTTCAATAAGCCTTAAAGTGAGAAAAGCAGGGATAGAAAGAGTCCTCTGACATGGGGACTCATTGGTGGGTTGCTTGTGCATGTTTATCCGTGTCTCCTCTTTCCTTTGATTAGGCTGCTCAGCTCGAATTGGCTCGGCACAGACGTGCAGCCCTTTAGATCCCTTAGCCTGATGACAGCTCTGCCTCAGCTCAGCTAACAACAATCTCTCTCTGACTTGCTCTCATTTTCTATCTGTTTCTCACACTTCATCTCTGCCGCTCACATGTGGGAGTGGAGGTGAACGGGAGGTGCAGGGAGAGGATGAGAAAGGAAGCGGGTGAGAAAAGGGCTGATTGAGAAAGGGTGAAGGGAGAATGAAGGGAAAGAGAAAAAAAACAAAACGAGGAGCTTATAGGATATCAGAAGGTGAATGGAGTGAGACGCTGGGAGAGATGGAGCAGCGGGAGAGCAAAGAAGCGGAATGAGGCTAACAGGGAAAAAGAAGGAGAAAGGAGAAATAATGAGAGGAAGAACTAGAGAGCAATGGTGGAGCGAGCATGTGGGGAGGATAACAGGCAGCAATGGTGGGTGGGGTGTTTTGATCAGCTGCCAGCTTTTCATCCCTGCCAGTCTGCACAGAGGAGAGCAGGAGAGGAAGAGGAAGGGGAGGGAGGGAGGAAGAGAAAATGCAGATGCAGAGAGGGGAGGGGGAGGGGGGCCGGTGCCACCGCTGCCTCAATGCACTGCTGCTCTCTGCTGAATGTCAGCATCTCTAGCTCTCTCCACCCCCTCGCATTTGACCTTCCACTCTGTGCTGCAGTGTCCATTCATCACCAGCAGATGGTGTCTGTCCCACAGGAAGGGCAGGTGTGGCGCAGACTGTTAATGTTCACCAAAAAGCAGGGAGCCCTAGAAATAGCAGAGGTCTAAGAGTGTTTGGTGGATGTAGGCTGCTTAAAAATGTTTAACAATCAGTGATTTTGGGATAAAGAATTGGAAATTTGTGGTTTTAAGGCAAAAACAGGAAAGGGACTTTTTTTCCTTTCATCTTCTTTCTCTGTTTATATGTACATAAGCATATAGCTTGATTATTTTGTACAGCATATCCTATTAAAGCTTTTTTTTAGACCTTTTCTGGTTCTGTTTTGCTTTTCAGGTACTTGTCTTAAATCTTCCCGGTCCATCAATTTAGCTTTTGAAATTGAGCCCCTGGGGCGACCCACTGGAGCTTTGACGGGTGCAGCATCAGTGGAGGTCAAAACCTCAGCAGGCTTAATCCCAGGTTTTGGACCCGGTCTTAGGGCTGGTTTTGGTCCAGGTTTAGATCCAGGCTTTGGTTCTGGTTTTGCACCGGGCTTTAAACCTGGTTTAGGCCCTGTTTTTTGTCTCGCTGCTGTTTCAATTTTTAAGTGGATGTGTGATTCATTAGGTGAAAGTTTTTTTCCCATCCTTTTCCCAGGTTTCGGTCCAGGTTTTGGACCTGGTTTAAGACCAGATTTAGAACCTGGTTTTGGCCCTGTCTTTGCAATTGGTTTTGGGTCGGCTCAGATCCAGGTTTTGGACCAGTTTTTCACCTTACATTAAGTATGATTTTGCTTGCATATCTGCAGCATTAAATGAGCGAGTGCACAGTCTGTTTATATGTACATAAGCATATAGCTTGATTAGTTTGTACAGTATATCCAATGAAAGACACATGTGAATTCAGTATTTGTATATGCACTGGTACAGTAAGGGTATAAAAGGAAAAGCAGGACAAGAAGAGGGAATAAATGCGCAACCATACATCATAATGAGGGAATCCTTATAAGCCAAATTGTTTGATTCTAAATACAGGAGAACACAATTTAAAGGTTTTACTTATACTCATTAAATATTGATGGATCTTTACTGGACCTCTTAGAATCTATTTATGGAGACTGTCCCCCCAGTCACAGAAATATTTGGCTTTATGCATTAAGACAGTATTTTATGTTTGATATCAAAGCTCTAACAATGTTTCAATGTTTCACATTCTATATTATAGAATTTTACTCCTTATGTTATGTTTTCGAATTATTTGTCCGTCTAATTCTATCCGAAGCATATTTAGATTGTTAACACATTTCTATTGGTAACCGTTTTTTCAACAGTAAATTTGTCCTTTTGCAAATGCACAAAAATGAGCTGGAAATACATTTACTAATAAAATACTTCACAACTATAAAACATTTTTGTGCTCTGAGGTTCTACCTTGGGATCTCTGGAGTCAAAAAAGCTGTGTAATAGCTCAAACAATACAAACTTAGCAACCACGTTTGAACAAAAACCTAAATACATTATTGCTGTTAGATTTTTTTGTGAGTCTTAATGATCTGGTTAATTTTCTGGATAATGTTAAAACATCTTCTAATTTCATTGCAATTTTGTTCATTGTTCTACTGTTAGACAGTTTTTTTTTATGTTTTATTTCCAATCTGATTTCAAGTAGTTGACAGAAAAAAGGTAACAGCCACAGTATTCATATTTATGATCCCTAAGTTAAAACTTTCTAGGCCAATATTTTGTTGCAACTAAAACTACAGATGTTTTGGATAATGCCTGTACCACATTTGTACATTTTCTTTTATACTTTATTTTTTTGCAAAGATAACCTAAGCTCAGTCAGATTGAAAGTAGAGTCATGGTAAGATTTAACATTGGATTCAGATCATTGGGCCAATTCAGCTAAAGCCCATTCCATCCTGGTTGTGTGGTTAAGATGCTTTTGGAAGGTAAGTTCTTTCCCATTCCCTTTCTACCTCTAACAAATTTCCTCAATGTTTATTTTACATTTTTAGATTCATCAGTTTTCAAATTAACCCTGCCTAGGCTCCACAGCATCCCCACAGCATGATGCTGCTTTAACTACATGTTAGAGTGAGGTTGTTGTGTTTAGTGAGATTTGCTGTGTTACCTTTCTTTCAAAGAAATTGACCTTTTGGTTGCTTTCCTTGAACTCTCCTCAATCTGGGGATGTTATTTTATAGTCTATACTGATTTTTGACTTATCTTCTAAGTTCTAAAACTTCAGCTGTATTTATACTAAATACAAATGAACTGGTTGTACTTGATTTAGTTTAAAAAAAAAATAAAATTAATGTCACATTTACCATATCTTTCTTTAAGTGAAGAAGCACTAAAATCTTTTCATTACTTGTTATTGTAGCTTGTTATTGTATTCTGAAAATAGGTAGAGTTTAAATACTTTTGCATATTCCTGAAATACACTTATCTCTACAAAACAATGCAGTAAAATCAAGTATCAATATGAAGGTGTGTAAGGTATTTAAGGATTTTATTTGTAATTATCAGCAATGATGATTGATATGCAGGGTTTTCACTAAATTTTCGATAAAGTATTTTGTTTCTTACCTCATGTTTTGGGCATTTGATGGAAAAATCATCCTCATGGAATGTGCAGCCTAAAGGTAGCAAGAGAAAAGGCAAAGAGGAATATAAGCTAGTTGTTTCAAGTACAGAGGAAAAATAATCCAACTGATGCATAATATTTATAAGGAGAATGTCGATGGTAAAAATACATAAACGATGAAAATGCAACAGAAGGAATAGCATAGAAAGTAAGAATAAAGAGAAAGATGGCGCGACTGAGTGGATGGGTTGCAGAGCAGGCAGGCATATACGGCTGGTGCACTCAGCAGGATTAAAAAGAGCCTCACTCTTCTCCCTATGGTGGCTCTGCAGACGTGGCAGGCCTTCTAATCCTTGCACTGTACCTCTATGGCATGAGGTTTCACAAGGGTAAGTCATGTCACATACTCTGACATTTTCAATGGCAACAGCAACACACACATAGATGAGCTAAGTGAACATACATATTGTTAACATGCTTTCTAGATGAACATTAGGGAGCATTTAGGCAAGTGTTACACACATCAGTAGGTGCACACACCTACACCAACATTCAAAGCCCTGGCAGCCGCATGGATGGATGGAGCCACAGGGGTTGCAGTCAATAATGCACACATAGAAACGCTCCCCCCCTCTGTCTCTTTCCTTTCTCTTTCATACTCCCACTTTCATCATCCCCTTTAATCAAAGCTCTCTTTCGGGTTTTCTCTCCCTCTGAGCTCTCAGACGTATCGTTTCGCATTCAATATTGCTACTCCTCGATGCATTTTCCCTCTCAGTTTACCCACGTTCTCTTGCCTCTTCTTTCACTCTTCACTCAAGCTCAAACTCATAAAAATAATCTTTGGCTTTTGTTTAACCTATTTTCTCTTATTGCTTCCTTTCATGGACTCTTACCTATCTCCTTGGCGCAGATGTAGTGATACCTATAAGAGCAGCCTCTCCAACAGCAGCTGAGGGATGCTCCTGAAATCTGGCACTTTTGACAGCTCTGGAGTTCATCAGACAGAGAAGAAAATCATTAAAGAAATCCAAATTAAGCAACAAGCAGAAAACGAAATGTATTTAGATTGTTTACGTACCGTTTGAGCTGACTTGCTGGCAGCTTCCTTCAATCCATATAACCTTCCAGCTACCATAATTATCCCCTTGGTCCAGATGGTACAGTTTTCATGTGCCCAATGCTCATTTGCTACTGCTTGCATTTGTAGCCTTTGGAACGTGCTTTCATTGTCCTCTTGCTCTTTTGAAGTGGCTGTGCAGAGGTTCTGAAGCTGCTTCATTCTTCTGAATCTCTCTCTAAGCGTAAGTCTTCTCAGACCACCCTCCTGACCTGATCTTACCCGCCTTGCTAGCCGCCGGTAATGTCGGAGATGGTGCCTGCTGTGGCCAGCCTCTTCAGAAGTTTCTGTATTTCCCTCCTTTTCAGAATTCATTGTATCTTCAGTCTTTGAGGAGGTACCTGGTTCTTCGCTGCAACCACTATCATTCCCATCTGTCTTGTTGGTGTCTTCCCTGAAGAGTTGCGTGTGTTGGATGGTCAGAATTTTCCGTGGAATACTATCTTCTGTGTAGTAGGGACCACACAGATCACCCAGGCCTTTGTAGTTTGGTGGTTTCCCACACAAGCAACAGGTAAGACATACATCAGCTCGATTTGTGTTTACCAATGGTCCAAGTTGCATGGCAGAGGAGTGCGGCACTGCTTTAGCAACCGTGAAAGGATTCCTCATTCTAAGTATGCCCTTTTTTCTGCGTCTCTGAAAAACAACGGCATCTTCAGGCTTGTTAACTATTGCACACCAAGAGGAAAAGTCTCTTGAATTGCTGATCCTTACATAAGGACAAAAAGACAGTTTGGAATTTCTGTTGAGTAGTCTCCTCCTGATTCTTTTCACAGAGATGACCTCCATGTCTTTTTCTGTAACGGTCACTACAGGACCAATGGTACTAACCTCTCCTTCTGTGTTCTCTAGTCCCCTTCTTTCCCTTTCTTCTTTTTCTTGTTCCTCTTTTTTGTCCTGTTCACACCCAGCTGCCCTTACAACTGCCTCAATGACCTCAATTGCATCTTTCATCCCAGGTTTTGGCCCAGGTTTTTTGTGGATCTTCACTGGCTTCCCAGAAGCTTGCTCGACTAAGGCTTGGCTTCTCTTCCGTTTGTTTGGGTTTGATGATGGTTTTCGGCCTCTTCGAGGTTTTTGTTTAAGTTCTGTAGAGACAGCTTGAGGGGTTTCTGCTAACTTATCCTGGCTAGTTGGTAGAGGTTCTGTGGACTCTGTGATGGCCACCTTCTCCTCTATCTTTTCCAGAGGTTGTGGTGTTTCTTTTGCATTTGTCTCAGCTACTGTCCCAGTTTCCTCTAAATTTGCCTCCCCCTTTCTCTTCTTCCTCCTCTGTTTAAGGTGCATTTCATGGTTGTTTTTAATGGCTCTCTGCTTTGCAAGCCTTGGTGTTGTGATTATGAGACTGTCTGCTTCCAAGGCTACTACTGATGCATCTGTACTCTCCACCATTGCCCATCTCTTTCTCTTAGTTCTGACAGACTTTGTGGCACCAGTAAAAACAATCTCAGAGGCCTGTTCTGTCCTCTCCGCCAAAGCTGCAACTTCTATTGATGTCTCTACTGAAGTCAAAGCCTCATAGTCAACAAGATCCATCTTGGTTTCTGGTTTACCTTTGTCTGTGTCCTGTTGTCTTTCATTCGTATTTGTAACATCATCTTCCAATAACGGTCTCAATATATCTATTGTTGATTCCTCTAGACTTAGTTCATGCTTTTCACTTTGTTGTGATACATTTTCTATTGCAAGACCTCCTTCTTGCTGTTTCATTTCCTCTTTTGTGAAATCTGTTGTGTCAGTGTAATTTGTTTGAACAGAGGTCCCACCTTCCTTAAGGACAAATTCAGAAAAAGCTTTTGAAGTGATATCCTCACTTAGACAATTGTCTTGTGGGGTAGTGGGGAGGTGTTTCTTTGAGCTAGGAGATGTGATCTTCTGTACCATTGCCTCATATTTCTGTCCCCTGCCTTTGCGTGGCGGAAGAACTTTTGTTTTAGTGGGGCATTGAGGAGGAATCACAGGAAGATCACTGTTCATAGATCCACAGCTATTTGGGGAAGCTTCCTCTGTGACCAGAGAAGCTTTCCTTGTTGGTCCTCTCTTTCTTCTGGGACCAGGGACAATCTTCTCTTTGGGAGTGGGTAGAGTCTCCTCAAACAAAACTGGCTGATGTGGCAAATTTCTTAGCTTGGGCTTTGGACCTCTCTTCTTTTTCACGGGTGTTGTAGAGATTTCTGGGCTAGATTTCCGCTTCAGTATAGGTTGTGATTTTTCCTTAGACCCCTCAGATAGAATTGTCATTACAGGTAGAGCAGGTTCATCAATCGAAACATCAGTTTTTATCCTGGTATCTGGGTTTGGATTTAGAATTTTTTCCACTACGACTTCCTCTACATTTAAAGAAACTTCACTGACTTTATTTTCTGTTGTTATTTGGATTTGAGTGCCTTCCCCTTCCCGCTCTTTTTCTTTTGTT
The DNA here is from genome assembly GCF_000732505.1 of Cyprinodon variegatus. Classification (NCBI taxonomy): domain Eukaryota; kingdom Metazoa; phylum Chordata; class Actinopteri; order Cyprinodontiformes; family Cyprinodontidae; genus Cyprinodon; species Cyprinodon variegatus. The sequence goes on from NW_015150849.1 coordinate 651,965, forward strand.
CGTTTGTCTTGTGATGGCTTTCTAGATCTTAACACCATATTGTTATTTTCCTTTTCTGGTATCTTAATTTCTGTGGAAGTTCGTTTTTCTTCTGGTGTAGGTTTTACATCCTGGTCGTCTTGGAGTGTTGTAGTTTTTAGAGCTTTTCTAGTCCTGCTTTGCTTTTCTGTGACTTGTCTTAAATCTTCCCGGTCCATCAATTTAGCTTTTGAAATTGAGCCCCTGGGGCGACCAACTGGAGCTTTGACGGGTGCAGCATCAGTGGAGGTCAAAACCTCAGCAGGCTTAATCCCAGGTTTTGGACCCGGTCTTAGGGCTGGTTTTGGTCCAGGTTTAGATCCAGGCTTTGGTCCTGGTTTTGCTCCGGGCTTTAAACCTGGTTTAGGCCCTGGTTTTTGTCTCGCTGCTGTTTCAATTTTTAAGGGGATGTGTGATTCATTAGGTGAAAGTTTTTGTCCTATCCTTTTCCCAGGTTTCGGTCCAGGTTTTGGACCTGGTTTAAGACCAGATTTAGAACCTGGTTTTGGCCCTGGCTTTGCAATTGGTTTTGGGCCTGGCTTAGTTCCAGGTTTGGGACCTGTTTTTCGCCTTACATTAGGTTCGACTTTTGCTTGCATATCTGCAGCATTAAATGAGCGAGTGCACATCCTCGATTGAAAACCATCTGACAGTATCTTAGGATTCTGGCTCGCAATAGAATCCTGAAGAGCAAGATTAGTTTGATCGGAGAATAAAGCAGTCTTGCTTGGAGGCATGCTTGTTTTTTGTGCGTTCTTTGTTTCTTCATCCTCCTTTTCTTCCTGCTTCTTTAAGCTTAGTTGTCGCCTTAATGCCACACCGGAATGTATTGCTTTCCTTCGTCCTCTAGCGTGCTTGCGACCATAAGTCCTTGGCTGAGCAGATGGAAACATAGGCTCTGGTTTTGCCTGTGGTGTCACAGCACTGGCACAACTTATGCCTGGTTCTATATCATCATCACCTTTTTGAGGAGATGGTGGAGTGTCAGCCCAGGAAGGAGCAGAGGGTAGTATTGACTTCCCTGGCAGCTGAGGAGAGTCTGGCTCCAGAACCTTAGCATCACTGTGATCAATATGATCTCTAGTTTGAGCAGGAGGAGCTGCCTTGTCATTGAGAGCAGAGAATACTGGCATAGCAGACTGTGGCTGAGGTGCTGTGTCACCAATGGCTGATTCCCTTGTTGAAGCATCTGTCGCTGTTGTTGCTGCTGCAGCATTTAGATGGCCATGCCCCCCGGGAAAATCACTGTCAGTATGGAGTGTTAAATTGTGACTTTCTGTTCTGCTGTAGTGATCTTCAGAGGAACTCCCTTGGATGTCTCCATCATTTGTTTGATCTTCATTAAGTGAACAGCCTTCTTTTTCTCCTTCTTTAACATCATTCCTAATTTCTCCAGATAAAACCTGTGAAAGATAACTTTTCTCAGTAACTTCTTCCTCTTCTTCATTTGTCTTATCTTCTCCCCTTTCCTCAACTAACTCTTTGTCATTCTCTTGATTTCTGCTCTCCTTGTCACTACTGCACTCTTCCTGGACTTCAGCTTGGGGGGTTGGAGAGGTGTTTGCTGAACTGTCGTCTTTCTCTGTGGAATATTGATCTTGTTCAAGGTCCCCTCTTGAAATGAAAGGCAAAGTTTTCACAGAGCTCTCAGATGCGGTTGGAGATTCAGATTTGAATGCCTCTGACTTCATCTCTTGACTAAAATTATCCTTGTTACTGGAATCAGAGAGATTAGCTGGGGATTGTTCAATAGAGTCTCTTGCGTCTGAATCATATTTGCTCTGAACCTCTTGGTACATTTCATCCTCATAGCAATAGTTTTTTCCTGCCATATCTGTGTTTATTTTGCTGTAGAATGTTGGGCATTTTTCATCATCTCTCCATTTCTCTTGCTTCTCTGAGTGGTTAGTTGAGTGTGTATTACTTATGAAGTCAAGAGTTTTTTCTACGGCTTCCTCTTCCTTTTCAGTAGGTTTTTCTGTCCAAGCTGATTCTTCAAAGTTCTCTTTTACAGGTTGATTGATATGCTGTATATGTGATGGGGAATCCCTTTCTAGTTTCATAGGGCTGGAGATTGTGATGCTTGTTGGAGACCTCTCATCACTGATACTTTTCACAGGGGTATTCATGCCATCTCCTCCTTGCCCTGCCTGACACCTTATAGGATCAGGAGTAAGGTTGTGCAGACCTGAATCTCCAGATCTGGTGGACATATCATCTGGAGAAGCAATTGAGCAAGATGAGGCTGTGTCCAGACTTAGTTGCGTATTGTTAAGGGCTTGGGCTGGACTTCTGCCCTGGCCAAAGTAATAGTAGCCTCTGTCCAACGGTTCATCACTACTGCTGGAATAACCGCCTTCATGGAGTTCCATAGGCAATGGCTGGTGTTGTGGGGTAGAGTAAGGTTCATGCATTGGGCCACCACTCACACTACCACCACTTTCTGGATATGGAGGACTTTTGTATTCTTCACCCTTCTTATTAGATACCCCACTTCCAGTGCTGCCATTGCTCCCACCACTGCTGCGTTTATTGCCTTTCTTGTTTGCAACCAGCGCTTCTGAAAGCAGAAGTTGCTGGACATTATTGGAGATATTCTCCACCTGGGAGGTGAGAGCGTTCAGGCTCCACAAGCTGGGATTTGATAACAGCTTTTCTGAGAAGCGCTCTTTCATTGTAGGTGCTTGTGGTGTAGTAGTATAGCTGTGGGATGCTGTGTGGGATATGTTGGGCGAAGGGTGAGACCTTGGGGGCATCAGCATGGTGTTTGCACTGGCTTGATCTTGCATACCAGTTGAAGAAGATGATGAGGAGGAGGCTGCTCCAGGTGTCATTGGGGGCTGTCCATACTGGAAAGACTCTGGATTGGTCATTAGTGGTGAAGGGGTGGAACTATACGAAGGTGAGCGCCCAACAGATCGAGCAGGCGAATGGCTTGAGGAGGGGCTACAAGTCTGATAGTACTGTTCTGGAGATCTGACAGGCAGCTCCGAAAGACAATAATTTTGCTGAGATTGGTTGTAGTGTTGGTATTTAGAGTGTGGTTCTTGGGGGTTGGTCATTGCCTGTAAAGAAGTCTGTTGCTCATAACCTCTGGGTGTTGGCTGCTGGTACCCATAGCTATTCTGTGTTGACCTGTAGCCCCCCTGCTTTAGACTGCTATGACTACTAAGCTGTCTGCTATACTGAGAACTTGGAGGTATGTTGTAGCCTTTAAAACACTGGGGCATAGGACTGCATTTTTCCATGTATGGGGATGGAGAGGGAGAGGGTTGAGGGTAGTGCAGGTGACTCTGGGGGTACATGAGAGGTGAGGGGGCAGGGTTAGGAGGGTGGGGATGGTGGTGTGGACTTGTATAACTTGGGGTAGAGGGCTGGTGGCACGGGGTTTGGGAGTGCCCCAACATGTTTGAGTCCATATAGTGGGAGGAGCCAGGGGCAGGGGAAGCACCAGCTTCAAGTCGACCCACCATCTCCTGTTCATACTGTGCTATCTGTGCAGGGTCGTCCCACTTCTGCTGGAGATGGCCCTCACTCATATACTGGGCAGAATAATTTCCTGGGCCCATGTGATTACTATAGCCCCCGGGCCCCTGCAGGTGCTGACCAGGGTTTGGAGGGGGAGCTTTGCTTCCTCTAAAGGATTTTTTTGTTTGTGAGGCCGGTGAACCCCCATTTCCATTTCCACTGCCCCCAGTATTTCCTGGGTACCCAGAATAGTTTTGTTGGCTGTAACAGTCCTTGGGTCCTCCAATTCCAGCTGCTCCACCTGTTGGCACGTTTGCTGTGTTAGACATACCATCATAGCCTGACCTGTTGTGCCCTGGGCCAGGGCCGGGATGTGGACCAGGGCCGGGGTGTGGATGCTGCGGATGGGGATGATGTGGGTGTTGTCTGTAGGTCTCCAGGCGAGATAATTCATGGGGCTCCTGCTGATAGCAGGGCTGGTTGCTGTGGTAACCACTGGTGCGCTCACGGAAGGACTGCATAACTCACTCCGTCTGTAGCATGAACGGGAGGGGGAGGTGAAGTGAAACAGGAAGAAGGGGGAGGGGGAGGGGGTGTTGAGTTCTAAAGGTATGGATGGAACGAGAAGAGAAAATGTAGAAAAATACAAGAAATTATCAGTGTAAGTACTGTTAGACATGGGTATAAACACTTTTGGTTGTCTGAAGTGAACTTGAGCATACATTTCAAGAGTCACTTAAAGCAACAGTAAATTATTATTCTTTTGACACACACTAGAGTTTAAATCTAAAGTAGAAGTGTTATATACTATCAAAACACACACACACTGCATTTTAACTATTTCATTACTATAAGGTAATTGTAATTTTAACTTCTTGCCATTGTTTCTACTTTTTACTAATATTACATTTAAGCTCTCAAACAATACTTTTTTTTTGTTAGATGTTTATAAATCTTTTGCTTGGCCCTATGTGCTTTTTTGTCTTCTGGTCGGTGAGAAATTCTAGTCTCCTCCCAAGAGAAGTGGGCACTAGTACACTGTGTATATGCATCCTCTAAATGGACCAACAGAGGTTTAGTGTTGATAGTGTAAGATGCATTGTTTCCAGTATGTGCAAAATGTGGGGACTATACTATTTCACCTGCATGTAGTTGTGTGTGAGTGTGTCAGAGTGGGTTTATGCAGTTTATTCAATTCAAAACTGGCTTAGTTCTTTAACCAGGCTTAGTTGGCCAAATCTGTTTTATTTTGTGTCCATTTCATTATCATAAAGCTGGCTCTCTCCAAGTCGATTACAATAGCGATGGACTCAGTGAACTGAACCTGGTCAGGGCCAGGTTTAGAGCCAACAGTTCAAACTATGTGTCCTTTTTTTAAAATCCAGCCCCAGGGTGCAAAGTAGGTGACAGAAAGTGTATTAGCATGATTATTTGGTCCAAATGCATAGTGCCGTCAAAAATGGCAACGAGTTAAGGGCTCATTGTACTCCTGCAGCAGTGTGTCGCAGTGAGCTTGTTGCATATATTTTTGATTTATGTCCAATTTTAAAACGGGATCTGCTCTATGTTATTCCACGCCAGAACGCAAGATGGACAATCACGAACTAGCTGTGGGTCTATATACGGACGAGGCAATGAGGAAGTGGAAAAACGCAAGGGGCAAGTTTGTGCGACAACGTAGGGACGTGAGGGCGAAAAAGAGAGGGTATCCAGGTGGAAAAAGGGTCCCAGCATTCTCACGCACCTCTTTCTTCTAGCTGGTCCATCTTTACGAGTTGTTTTCCACAATGGCGGTCATACAAAAACAAAACAAGCTAGTAAGGTAGCAAACAGGAAATATACATAGAGCGGATGTAGATTTGAACAATCAGAGGCCTCCTGTCTGTGGCACTGTCTGCGGTCACCTAAAATTTCGGAGAGGTGCACTAGAGTGTCTGAGGAAGTAACGGGGGCATATTGGTGTTAACTGCGACACACATGCAGACAACCTGGTTTCTGAGTATAAATCAGCCTTTACAGGCAACGTATAAGGAAATTTATTTCATACAATAAAATGTTTATGCATTTAGCAGAAACTTTTATCTAAAGTGACTAACAAAGTAGATACAATGTTACAGTTATCATCAATATGACAGTAAGTTCTCCAGAGGAAAACCCCTGGTCAAAATCAGTGGTGACAGCAAAGAGATAGAAGGAAGTACAGAGAGAGCAGTAGAGGGATACACAGCTATGGGTAAGAGTTAGGATAGGAGAAGCTCTTTGAAGAGGTGGGTCTTAAGGAGTTTCCTGAAGATAGACAGGGAAGCTGCTGTTCTTGTAGCACTTGGTAGGTCACTCCACCATCTTGGAACAACACATGAAAACAGTCAAGCGTGGTGGCACCGCAAGACGACAATCCATTGCTGACCAGAGTGACCGACATAAGCATTGTGACATAAGCCCTTGATGGAGGATTCAAGTAGATGGGAGCTGTACCCTTAAGCACTTTGTAGGCTAACATCAGCGACTTGAGTTTGATGCAGGCAGCCAGGGGTAACCAGAGAAGCTCAATAAACAGAGGGGTGATGTGAGACTTTTTGGGCTGATTGAAGACCAGATGCGTTCAGGATCATTTGTAATGGTTTAACTGTACAGACTGGAAGACATATCTGGACTGACAATAGGAAGAAGTGGGAGTATTCCTGATGTGCTGGCCTAGCATTGGTCTGCGTCTCTTTCTCTTTTTGTTTTATTTATTCATTTATTTATTTATTTTAAAGTCTGCCGGTGCAGTGGCTATCAGAGAGACATGTCAGCCACTTAATTCAATTCAATTCCGTTTATTTATATAGTGCCAATTCACAACACATGTCATCTCAAGCCACTATACAGTTCACCAAATCATACAGTCAAATTGATTCAAAGTTTTCTATCTAAGGAAAACAAGTTTATTGCATTGACTCATGGACTCGAAAGTATTCTCTCACACTAAGCATGCTTGTAGCAACAGTGGAGAGGAAAAGCTCCCTTTTAACAGGAAGAAACCTCCAGCAGAATCAGGCTTAGTGTGAGTGCTAATCTGCAGAGGCCGACTGGGGTTAAGGAGACAGAAGCAGAGATACAAAAGGCAACTGTAAAAGGTGGCCCCGTCCAGGAAGCACACACACTTAAGCCATCAGTCTCTTGGGCCTTATACTCTACACTGATTATTTTGTATAAAGTCTTGCAGGGGTATGGTTTTACATTTTGCAGTCACAACCACAAACTCTACGGTGTTTTTTTACTTAGAGATTAAACTAGATTATTTTGTGGGGGAATGAAAAATGAAAAAAAGATATAAAGTAAATTCTAAAACATGCAGTACACTGTTCCATGACTCCAACTTGGTCAGAATGGATGGAAAGCATCTCTGAACAATTGTAAATAGGATTTGGGTATGAATTTTAGTTCTTTCAACGTCTTCTTCTGTTTTTAGTTTAACCAATCTGACCATCAGCTCTGTCGAGCTCCTTCCATAGTGCTAAAAAAGTATATTCATGTTAAGGTGTGTTAAGGGATTGGCACAATTTTAGGTTTTTGCTCCGTAATGTGTTATGAAAGTAGACAGAAACTATGAGTTATATTCTAAACTAATCAGTCCATTCTTTCCCATTTTCAAGACCCCTTTGCCTAGTGGATGATTGAAGTATTCCTGTCAATAATCTATTTTATCCAGCTGTTGATCTCTGCTCCTCCACCAAAGTTCAAATCAGTCTCTTAGCTGATTTTCTGATTCTAGTCTACTGTAAGTCAACATCAAATCAACCGTGCTCTACTCATAACATTTCCAAATGAAAGATTAAATCATGCTCTGTGAGAATCATAGGATATTGCTTTATATCCTAACCCTGCTGTAAACTTCCCAAGATCTTTATCATTGAGCCATCTGCAATGTTGCTTGTTCTTTCTAAGAAACGCAGCATAATGTTCTCTGACAAACAACTTAGGTTCTCATGGAACAGCTGTATTTATACTGAGATTCAGCTACACAGCTGGAATCTGTTAACTAAGAACCTTTGAAGGGAAGAGGTACACTGGACTTCTGCAGGAGTGTCAGATGTTTGGTTGTATGTGGACTTTCCAATTATGCACTATTTTGTATATTGCCGGAATAAATTGCAATAAATTCTAGTAAAATCAATAAAATTTAGTTTTTGTTGTAACAACATGTCAATATTGTTTTTTTTTTTTTGCACTTGATTGCATTTACCTTTAAAACAAAGCAAGAAACCAAAGACACCCGCCTTTAAATCGATTTACTTCACGCTTGCTTTTACTCAAACACACATACGTATGTGTATGGTAACTTCTACATTCCCATCACGTCCCGCTTTCCATCTCCATTCTGTTCCTCCCTCCCGCCACTGTTATCTTCCACACAGAAGCCCGGCACCATGGTGTCGACCGATTGCCGTATTTGTTGACGCACAACGTCTTCGCTTCAATGAGGAGCAGAGAGAAAAGAGGATGGAATATACATGCTGAGATCACCAAATCCTCCCTGTTTATTTGTCTGTCCATTCTTCAGTGCTTGCTTTAGAACAGAGAAGGAGTCTTGATGGAGACGCAAACTTAAAAGCTGTCTTTTATCTGCATTAAAGGCCAATATATCTATACATTATGCAACCAGCAAGACACCCTCATTGTCCCCTTATGTTCTTGCCGTCTGCTCTTATAAACTAAATCTATTTTTTGTATCTCACAACGATATTATATCTCCAAAAAGAACAGTTTTTCTACCTATACCACAATCTCCCTGACTCCCTATCTATCCTTTATGTTTTCTCTTTAACCATCCTGATGGAGAGGGGAATGCAATGTAAGGAGAAAGACAACATTGCATTGGTGGTCTAATAGAAAGTAAAGCATTGAGGAAGCTATAAACAGGGGAGCGAAAATGCATGCTATGGGAGAGGGGTGGGGGCTGTGGATGGTCGGCAAGGGTATGCAACATCAGGGAAGCAGTGATAGAATGATAAGTTTGATGAGAAAGACAAGGAGAAGAGGGGTGCAGTGGACAGAGGAGGGTGCATGATTTAGTGAGTGGGCTTTACAGGCTGAGCTCTAGGGAAATACAAACTGCAGTAAATACCAAACATCATTTGCATGCACGTTACATACATACGCCTATGGTGCCTTGCCTTGAAAATATTTATATCCCTTAAACTTAAGCTGCTCTATTGGATTTCCCCAATTTCTAATTTTTTTTATACTATTAGATTTATCAACAAAAAAATGAAAAGTAAAAATAAAAATGCTGCCCATCACCATAAAAAATATCTAATTTCTATTTTTTGAAAGACATTAGTAGGATTCCTCTGCAGGGACATGAGAACTACTCATAGTCAATTGGAAATTGAACAAAACTAAATACAATCCTAAGAATAAACCTGTAGAGTTTAGAAAATACTTAAAAATGGTGAGGAGGTTCACCGTCTAACAGGTCAGTTCCTCACAGCAACAAAACCAAGTAGTAAGTTTTAAGGTGGCCTAGTCAAATTCCATGGCAACAGTTGAAAATGTAAATCTCAGTTTGGTTTAACATATTGCACAATATTTATTTTTATTTGGAAAAAAAATTGAAACGTTCTTGAGCGCCACGACAATCATAAGCTGCTAGCCTCAAACTGATTACTTCAACTGCATCCAACATCTGTTCTTATTTTGGCTGTCTTACTCTTATAATATGAACATTTTTGTGCTTCTTCCTACCTGAGAGGATCTATTTGCTTGAAGCATTAAAATGTGTCTGCCTCCTAGTAAAATACTGCCAGGAAGGGATAGGGAGAAGGAAAGGAGGAGCGGGAGGGACAGAGAGAGGGTTGAATTTGATTGTTCCGCTGAATGGTTCATAATGCGCAGAACTGTGGCTGGTTCCAGTACCCCCCTTTCTTCCTCTTTTTCATCACATCATCTACAGAGGCAGCTTGAGATGGGATTTATCTCCTTTCTCAACACACATGCACACACAAAAGGAGAGAGAGAGAGAAAGAGAGACAGCTCACTCGTTCCATCAAAACTGGCTCTGAAGCACTTTGGCTTCAAATCTCCTTCCTGCTCCTGGTCCGTCTGTCTTTCTGACACCAATAAACACACACGTGCAGAAGCACAAAGCAGAGGCACACAGAGAGCGGAGGGATGCAACGTCTCTGTGTGTTTACCTCCCCAGTCATCCTGGTTAATTATGCATGCAGAGGCAGTTTGCTGGGAAGTTGGAGCGGCCTGGGAGGAATCGCATGCACACGCACGCTTGCACATCCAATCGCACATATTTGCAAAAAAGTCACACTCCACCACTGCTGTAACGACACGATCTAGCAACACACACATTTACTAAAGCTCAGCTCACATGCTCCTCAACAACCTGACAACACACTCAGATATACCAGACACACAACGCTCTCTACCTTCTAGCCTCTCTCCTTTAGCACACACACACTCAAACACGCACCCATGTGTCTTACACATCTGCCTTTAACACTCGGCTTAACACAGTGTGCTCCAAAATAACGCAGCAACCCGCCCTGTCGCTGCTTCCAATCAACACGCTGCAGTCCCCTTCACAATTACATAAAACGGAGAGCATTTAGATGCCACAGACATCAGGCTCCCTCTTCTTATTTCCTGTCTGCATCCTCGCCTCCCTGCGCCTCCCGTGCCCTTTTACTCGATAACCTCAGGTTCATTGCAGCGGACGGGCTGACAGGCCGGCTGGTAGGCAAACACGCAACATCTCCTTGTGTCTCTCTCCTCTGCAGTGTCTTGGCTAGACTGTGTGGGTGGTTTCCTACCCAGGAGAGACTTAGGAGATTGAGGAAGCCAATATCTACCCCGACATTTGTCAGTGTCCCGTTGTCATGACACTCAGCTGGAGGTCACAGGGGGTCATCAGCAGCCAGTCACATAGATTATTGGAAGACACATGAGGGGGCAGGGATGTGCCACTAAGGACTGGCAGAGGGATGCTGATTTGAGGACACATGAGATACTGTCCATAACCTGGGATTATTTTTACAAACAAAAATTTAATGTAAAAAGTATATATATTTTTTTTTCATTTCCTGGACTCGATATATATCTGTTGCATATGTAAAAAAGACAGTCAAACATTTCAAATTGAAGCAAACCACCTTGGTTTGTAGATCAACACCTAAATTTTAACATGTTCTTGCTTATGTTCAACCAAAATGGGTGTATTGCACTGAAATCACTCCACACCACAGTTCACATTTAATACTAGCGTTTTGAGGCATGAAGACATAGTGGAAAGAATCATATTTGCAAAACTGCTGCCAGCTTGTTTCTGTAACCTGCAAAGTAACCCTTCTATACAAGTAAAGTAAGAGACAAAAACTAGAGGACCTCACACTGCTTTGTGGAATCCTCACATAATTTTCCGTGTGATTCTTTAAATGCAAGCCTTTAGTGGTGAAGAATATGTATAGTCATCATTTGCAGGTAAATTATTTATTGCATTAGTGACATAGAAAATGATGATGGACCAAAACTAAAGATGTTTATGCCAAATAAAGGTAAAGTATGCTGACATGGAAGATGTGAAAACTATTGCATCTGCTGGACTTAATAAGCTTATTGCATCTAAAGTCTGCATTTGGAATTAGGATTACAAATTAATATATGTAGAAAATATACAGAATGGAGCCACAAACTATATATACATAAACTGAATGAACTGATTAATAGGTGTGTAATTTTACATCTCATTTTTTTAACAACAGTGCATGTTCCCTTAACAACAGCGTTGGTAAAATAGGAGGGTTGGGCATACGGGAAACTCAATGGTTTGGTTTACCAACTGAGAAAACACTTGACCATTTAGGCATAGGAAATCTGAGACTCTCACTAGGGCTTTGGGAGGAGTCTTTTCTTTAAAAATAAAGCAAGGGAATGAAAAAATAGGTGCAAACTGCTGCATCTGCTGGACTTTAAAGGTGAGCTTGTGAATATGGTGCAGAAATAAAGTGTAAAACATGCGCAAAACTGCATCATTTGGTGGATGTCTTCCTTAACCTTTACTTGCTCTTGATTATGCACAAGCGTATGTATTTGCACAAAACAAAATGCATTGCATAAAATGCAGGGTTCACACACAAAGCGAATGTAAGACTGATAATATGACAAACTTTAAAGACACCTTTTTAAAAAAAAAAAAAAAAGAGAGAGAAAACATATAAAAAAGGGTCAAATTGCTGTAAGAGAACTGCATTTGCATCTAATCTTCATGGACCCATTGAAGAAAAAAACATTCAGTTAGTCCAAAATAGCTTCAGAAGCTCCCCTTTGAATCTTCTAAAGTTTTGGTTTACATACAAACTAATATGAGTTTATCTCTTTTCACTATCTTGTTTTAAACATTACTATTAGGTTTCAGTTTTTAATTTTTTTTTGGGTGAATGCAAGGCATGATTTAGCAAGATCCCATCTAAAGCAGTCCTAACCAAACTATTGCAAGACTAGTCAGCAGAAATGAGAGCCATTATCTCAAAATCACATTTACTTGGTTTTATTCAGAGATGCTGGTATGCAAAGTGTAAGAATCTGTGTAATGATTTATAGGAAATTTATATTGATATCCAAAATTGACAAGCTTGCATCAGTTTGACTATAATTGTACAAAACTGTACTATAAAGGCAAAGCTACACAAACGACCCCTTATGTACTGTAAAAATAACTACCATATCATCAAATATTTGCATAGAAACATAGAAATATTATGAATCAAATAAACCATTCTTTAAACATTGATTGGTTTTTTATTTAGAATATTTTTTCAACTATCCATAGATAACAGGTCCAACCAATACAGACAAACTGTCTTCCTGAAAACCTGATAAGGAAGGTAAACGAGCTTTGATGCAGCGCTGTGTTTTGATTGGGTGAGGGCGGCCAGCTAATAGGAGGTTTGTGTCTGAGCATGTCTGAGCAATGTTTTCTTTTCTCCTCTCTGGAGTTTAGGGATGACTCATCCACAGCCACAGACATGGCTGGCTTCTCTGTTACAGAGACAGGATGACAGTGGAGACACAGGTCTGAACACACATTCTCAAAACCAAAAATACCAAGCATGCAAACTGCACACAGTTTATTTAAATACCTAAAGGTGACGGAAACGCAGAGGGATCTTTTGACGACAGGAACACAAAGAGACACTTCATGATGGAATGAAATAAAGAGAAGTAGATCTTTGACACCTTAGCAGGATGCAGAGTTGAGCCTAACTTGATGATCTATAAAACAATCACTCTCTAAATCAGGTACTAAAAGAAGAGAAAATCAATCCGTTAGGGCTTCTGGTATCAATGTAGCATAGACCTCTGCTACTACCTGAGTTTGACAGATGCAATCAGGTGATGTCCAATGACCTTTTAGGGAGGTTTATTTTTTAAGCCCATCTACAGATCCCATGGCATTCACAGGCCATCAAAGCAATGACGTGAGGTGAATATAACCAAGAGTATGTAGATATGATGAATGAATGGGCCAAGCTTAGTGTATGCTTTGCCTTAAAATATGCTTTTACTTTCTATCACCGTGTTAAAAAGTAATCTGTTTTATTGTAGTTAATATAGATCGTTTACCCTACTTTTAACATAATGCTACAAGGTTTTATTTAATCTCCTGCAAAAGTCACAACAGTTGAAACAGCGAATACTTTGGCATCACTTTTTTAGGATATAGATAAGAATAATCATCCTCATTGACATACGATACAAGGCTAAATGACCTATGAGTTGTTAGGGTTGAAGGATATGAATGAAAAGATACTGGGAAGCTTATAGAGACACAATGTGCGAAACTGTTTCTCTTTCTGGAATTGGTTTTGATAATAGAACAGTATGTAATCAGGTTGATTAGAATGCTGCAGCAACACTTACATTAACTTCTGGATACAGGCTGTTATATAATCAGATAAAACCTATGTGGTGATACATATTTCTACCAATCTCATATGAGGAAGTGTACACCCCTTGTAGGAGTGTGCTTGGCTTGTATAATAACCAAATGCATTGTTTCTTTTATCTGGCATGAGCCTCAGTGCTGATATTTGTAACTATTTTCTTTGCCTTGTTTAGAATAAAAGGAGTCAAAGTTTAATTTAATTTAAGAGTTGTTGCTTTTACTATTAGATTGCTTCTGGGGTAAAAGAGCCAGGAAAAGACTTAGAGGTCTGACCGCAGACAGACAGTCCGCTCCATCGAACAACCACTTGAAATAGATGAAGTCAATAAATACATGTTTATATGAGTGCTCCCTTATCTGTAAGCCTTTCAAGCAAATGCAAAGATTCGGCGCACAGGTATTGCTGTTTTATAGGTCTGTTGGTTACTGAGGAGCAAGCTTACTTCATTTTTGTGTCATACTGTCCTAAACATATGATTTCTTTTTTTCCCCCAGATTTATCCTCTTTGTTTTAAACCCTGCATCATCTCACTTCATGCAATCAGACGTCCTTTGTGTGATGGTCATTACCATTCCCACATGAAACAGGTGACAACTCTTTGAAGTTATAGAGCAAAGTATAGTAGCAAAGCATCAAGTTAAACATTTTTATTTTAGGTTTTTATGTGATTGCGTCATCTGTCTTAATTTTAATTAAGTCAACTGTTGAGATGTAGACTTGATTTCAGAAGCATGGCATCAGTGCAGTGGATGTATATAGAGAACCTTAAAGTCCTTTCAGCACAATAAACCAAACCACTTCAGTTTGTTGCTGCACAATGGGCAGGATATGAGCGTGTGGGCTGTAAAAAGAACAAAATCCTGTTTACCCATTTTTTCTGTATACCCCCTCCCAATCTTTTCATTGTAACAGCCTTCTATAGCCTTGACCCAAAATCATTCAGCCCTCCTCTGTTCTGCTTCTCCACACAACTATCATTTATCTCTTTTTTTCCTCAATCCATTTTTCCTTTCTGTCTCTCGCTCCGTCTTTCGGCACGGTCACCTCCAGCACGCAGCTGTTGAGCGTTGCCCTTTGAAGGACTAAACCTGGTCTTTGTTGACATGGTGACAGAGTGATGAGACAGGGTGGGGAAGGAGACGGGGCTGTGTGAGGAGCGAGGGAGGGAGAATTACAGGCACGCAGGCGCAATCAAGCACATAGACATCACTCTGCAAAGAGCATCTTTTCCCTGGTTTATGCACAGGTTGTGCATGTGACAGGAATGAGTAGAAAGCAAACTGATTGCTCACTTCCTATCGTGTAACCTTGTGTGTGCGTGAATGTGTGCAAGCATTCATTATAATGTGCAGGACATGATCACGCATGAATTTGTTGCAAGACTAACCTTCTTTGGTTGAGTTGAAGCTTTAGAATTTGAAAAACAAGCTTCATGGACTTTAAGCAGTGTCAATAACCTTCGCCAAAGCCCACATGCTTTATGTTTTGTGCGTTTAGTTTGTTTCTCTTTTATGCACGTGCAAAGCAGTTGGGATCTTGTAAAAGGGCCTCAGAGCTACTTGGTATTCAATCGGAATCATCTAGAAAAGGAGACTTCAGAGCAGAAGAAAGTAGGATGCATAGGAAGAATAAGATGATGAGAGAGAAGACAAAGGGAAGTAATCAGAGTGTCTGCTAAGTCCCCATCGACAGCGGTGGGCTAAAATACAAGCTGATTGCCTGAAAAATGTAAAATCAATCAGTTTTGGCAACGATCCATTTACACACACACAAACATAATGCACACAATCGTATTTTCCTGGGTAATGGGATGCAGCTTTGCAGCCATGGCACAGGGATTCGAGCCAGGGCAGGTTTGGTGTGACGTCCCCGCTGGGCTCCATGGTGTGCTCCATGGTTTGCTCCACTCCCATGTCCTCCCATCCCTCGACTCATTTACACGTACCCAGCTCTCACACACGTGCACATGTTCACAGATTCACTGGCACTAATGCAGACGCCATGCACACACTGATCTGCACCTGCTCCCTCTTTGTGCCACTTAAGTACATCCCATTGATGAAGCTGCGTCATTCCTGCAATTTTCTGACATGCAAAACATTACAGCATCTTTCTCTTCCAGTCTGTTCTTTATTCTTTTTGTCCTCTAGGTTATCCTAACATTGGCCTCTGTATTCCACAGTGCTTCCTTGCCCTGAAGCGCCTGTGCAGATGCTCTTTGTCTGGCTTGAGTGTTTATGTGTGTGACCTTGTATTAGATTGGAAGCGCTCAGGCTGTCTTTTGGTCTGGCGTGCTGAACTCACATTGCTGGTGATGAGTGTCCTCCAGTGTAGGTTTAGCTTTTGTGTCTGTACATGAGAATGATTGAGGTTTGAGGACATTGCATTATTTTTAAGAAACTAAATAGAAACTGAAAACCTATATTTTTAGGCTTAAAAATTAACTAGTTGACCATAGATTTGAGCTTTTCATAAATGTTTATATCTAAGCTTTCTGCATAGATTGCTTATCAGACTTTTTTCTAACAAAGAAAGCATTTAATGGATCTGTGCTTCTATGTTCCCTCTGTGTCTGCTTCTGTTCTCTTGAACCCCTAGACAGCCTCGACAGGGGGATGTTCACACTGAGTCTGGCTCTGCTTGATGTTTCTTCCTGTTACATTTTTTTCTCTCCACTGTTACTGCATGCATGCTTGATGCGAGGGACTGCTGAGGAGTCGATGACGTAGTCGAAGCAAATATCAAATATCGCTACAAGCTAACTGAGGTGGACCGAATTTTGCAAAGTCAACAACTCTGTAAACATAGCCCGGTTTCCTTAGAAAGAAAACTTTTACCCAGACTTGAACCTGATAGAGATTTGATTGAACTGCTTAATTGAATTACTGTAAAATGCAGCTGTTTGTATATTTCTATAGAAACAAAATGTATATGCTCTTAAACATAACTTAGAAGTTATGTGTATTGAATTTGAAAATGTATCATTAAAATGCCTGAATAAGAAGACTGACTTTATACTAATGATCAGGTTATTATTAAGCCAGCAGTACATCACAATGCAGTTTTTTTTAACCACTTTACTTCTCCAACATTACCAGCAGATTTTAGCAGCTGGTACTTTTTGCGTTATACAAAAGTATACAGGTTTTAATGTGATGAATCCAATTTAAAGAAATAAAGGTAGATATAACTATTAATGCATTCAACATATATAAGATATATAGACATAGAGATGTACCACTTTGCATAAATGTGCAAAATACCTGCTTTAAAAAAAAAAAAATGTGCAAAGAGGTACAATAGTAACCAGACTTTATTCACTCTGCTTCAGATATTTGCTGCTGCTTTGGTTGTACTTTCCTGATTTCTCCCTTATTAAGTCTGAAGTTTCCTAATTTCTATGAATATATTGCTGCAAAAGTTGGTGTAATGTTACGGTATAGCTAAACCCAGGTTACCCAGGCTGTGTCTCAGTCAGAGGAGTTTAACTATCCTGGTTTCTTGTTATGAGTGATAATAGGAAATGGTGGAAACTGATGGAGATAGACAAATTGGAGCTTGGTCTACAGTAATGCAGGCCCTGATCCAGTCTGTTTTGATGTTTAATCTAAAAGCGATGCTCTCAATTTATTGATTCATCTACATTTTAAACCTGCCTTATAGTCATTGGATAGAGATCTAGACTGCATAGACAAGATATTGGACATAAATAGCTATATATGTCAAGAATGATGTGGAGGAAATAAGCTTCTTCCACAGGATAGCCTTTGTGACAGGGGGGATGTGCGCTGTCATCGTGGGAAGCTTGTAGTCGAGCCAACAATCCTTCTCACTTTAAGGGAATCTGTTGACTCGGTTTACGTATTTATTCAAAATGCCTCCTTATTTTTATAAAATTTAACACTTGGAAAAAAAGCTGGGACAGAACCCAGAACATCACTCGAGAAATATGTTTCCCCTCGAGCTTGCAAACATCTTGGCTGATCAGAATAAGAGCGTTCTAAGAGGAGACACAATATGCAGGTTTCCCTCTTCTCTTATAACATGAGCCGATCTTTGATAAGACTAAGACATTATATGGATGCCTAAAAACCATTCAAATTTTTTACCTTTATAACCTGACTAGTGCAAACATATACATGTAGATTACATGCGGCCTAATGCGTTCACTATGTATCACAAGTAGCTTTAAATACTGTTGTTACAAAGTTTCTGGGGATTTTTAGGAAAACTGCAAACTACAAAGCCAAAATCTCAGCCTCATCAACAGATGTTGCCAACATCTGTTTACAGAGACTCTGGTTGACTGAGAGGACATCGACCGGGGTTGATTTGACGCCCTAATGTCTTTTCAACAGTTTTAAGATCTTTCATGGGCTGTGAGTTCATGGTAACAATATCAAAGAGCCAGAGTTTTTCACAGCTACTGGAACTGTTTGTATTTACTCCTAAAGACTGGGCGAACACTACAACATCAACCTGCAACTACAATCTGTCCACCAACCTCAATTAAGCCTAAAAGTTGTTTTTCACGGTGGATGTATCTTCATGTAGGTAACAATGTGTTTCCAGATTCTATATTTTCAATGCATCTTGTATGAAGTCTTCTCATCCTACAGCTTTTCCTGACAATCAAAGTCCTAACTATCCAATGTGTTTCGGAACAGTATATAAACTCTATATAAACTAATACATACATTGTTTGTTATGTTGCACCTTAACAATGAACAATTAGCAGCATCTAGCTTAGCCTTGTCTAGGTTTTAACCTGTCTTGTCAATGGAAATGGTGGGGTAAATGTCATTTGGTTATCATACTGGAATAGGTCCAGGTTTTAAACATAATCCATGGATCTATCAAATTAATATAAGGTTGAGGTAATTTTAGGAGTTTAATGTTGGCATGCTTTATTTAATCTAAACAAGTCAATCAGTGGGATTTTGGAATATCATTTGACTAAAACAACAACATAAATATGGTATCAATAAAAAAAAAAGGAAACTCCTGATTGAAAACAAAAACCTGAGAGTGTGACTGAAATCTCTAGCTGATCATAAAGTCAGGCCAAATGTCTTTCAGCTTTATTTGTTAAAAGAGGTTTATAAATTCTACTGAGAAGAATGGTCTAAAATCCTGCTCGTATTATCCCAGAAGGTTGCTGATCTTCTAACAAGTGAGGAGGTGGGGTTCTTTCAACCTGCAGAGAGACCGATTACTAATTAGAAAAAGGATTAGAAAAAAAAATTACCAAAAGTTCTCTATTTAATGTTTTTAGCAGTTTTTGCTGTATAATCTGTCTACCCTGGTAAAATCAAGCATTAAAAAGATCAAACGGATATGACAATTTCACTATTAAGGACAAACAAGTCACCAAAACTGTAATGGAAGATTTCTGAAAATGAAATAGAAATATCCAGGGAAGAGAAAAATGAAAAATGTGAAACAACAGGCAATAATATTAGATGAGCAAATGTGAGGAAGGGATTACTGAGGAACTAGAGGCCAAATATAGCAAAGAGGAAAAGAGCAAATGAGGGGAGATTGGGAAGAAATAGAAGACCAGCAGGGGATAGGTGAGACACAGCACAGTTATAGAGAAAGAGAAGGAAAATATGAAATGAGAGTAAGCGAGGATGAAAAAAAAGACAGAGGTAGCAATGGGAGATAAGTGGCAAGATATGAAGCCGGGTGTGGGATAGGAGAGAGGCAACGAAGGGCAAATGTGACAGAGCTATGCTCTGAGATCAAGGCGGCTGGGAGAGGAAAAGATGCAGAACAACAGCAAGGAGAGGAGAGGATTGGGGGAAAGGATGTGAGATTGGGGGCACAGAGACAAGGGAGAAAAAAGAGTAGGAGGGTTAGGGAGAGATAGATTGAAGCTGCAAGATCAAGGCAGATGTGAGGGAGGGTTTACGGCAAGAAGGGGGAGGGCATAGCAACGAGGCGAATGGAGAGATGCAGGGAGGAGAGGAGAAACGGAGATCGTTATCGCTGGGCCGTGCTGCCTATCGATTTGCGTCAGTGTCTCGAGCCTGGTGAAATAACAGCTCTTGCCGAGATGCAGGCTCCAACCGTCATTAGCTAAAAACCGCAGCTCCAAAGACACCTGGGTGTTCGGCGGGGGCTCGCGCCCGTGTCAGCAGCGCATGACCATCTGGCATGTTTGATGTCCCCCATGATCGAGACCAATAAGCACGTTAGAGAGAGACAGATGACAAAGTTAGAGCACTTTGTAGGAGAGGAAGACAGATTGTTCGAATACTGAAAGCAGATTGCCAGAGAAACCAGCAGATTGTGGCAGAAAGAATGATGGACAGACAAAGATGCTCAAAGAAAAAAAGGAAAAAGAAAAGAATCAGCTATCAGGCTGCAATGTTTCAGGTGAGGTTCCTTTCACTTGAGGTGACAGATCTATCGGTCATTTCTCACACTAAGATGAACGGAGAAAAAGTGAGCACCCTGCCTTCCCTCTTTTCCCGCATGTGGTGCAGTGTGATGGTGGCAGTGGAGGTGATATGAGCGAGTGTGTCTCACCAGGGATTGGAAAAGTGTGAATATGACTGTGGAACTCTGCCAACTGAGCACTGGAGAGGGGGAGAGGAAAAGAGATGAGATGGAGGGAACGTGGGGAGGGGGGATTCCATCCTTTGTTCTTCACTGATGAAAGACGGACTCGGATCTTCTACTCCCACTCCAGCTTTCTCTGATGAGCCCTGATGCGTTAGGGCCGAGTGAGTGAGCACACACACACAAGCTGCACTCACAGCGGCCCTATTTCACTCAAGAAAGACCCAAATGACTCCCCGCTCACTAATTAAACTTTAATCTCCAATAGCTGCGCACAAATTACCTGCCACGCAACTGAGCGCTGGATAACAGGAATACGTGAAAAGAAAGAGTGAGAGAGGGGTGGACAGATGAGACGCGTTGAAGGTCACACTACCTGTAGGATGAAAGGAAATGCCTTGTGTTTCTGGCTCTGTATGATCATATGTATGCATGCCAGCATCCATTATCACAGTGTTTATATGGATTCAATTTTTTATGTTTGTGTGTGTTTTGAGGGCTGGGATCTCCTCAGCACCGCATCTCCCACCTGAATGTTATCACACACATGCAAAGTTGCCACCAAGTCCTTACATCCTCCCCCTCCTCCTCCTGGCCTCGTTCTCATTACGCTCTTTTTCCAGGCACATCCTCTGCTAGGACACACAGACTCTCCGCCATTTTGTGCCACGCAGCAGAGGGCAGCCACATCAGTGTGTGTGATGTTGTGTATGTGGCACATGGTTAATCACAAAGAACTAATGATAATTACAACCATTTTCCATCCAGTCCTCTTTTTCCAAGCTGGACAGTTATGTTATAAGTGTGGTTGTGGGTCTAGTGTCCATCAGTGAACCACTGGCAGGCGAAATTACCGACATGGAACCCTAAAGCACCCCCTACAAGCCCCATTAGCAGCTGTACAGTTCATATAATCCTATGACCGGCAGAGATAAAAGCCTGTTTGGTCAAAAGTTAAGACTCAGTAACGATCAGTATCTTACATTGTGTATCATTTTTTTTATTATAGTCAAGCAACTCTGCATGTCTAAATGTTTGTTGGAAATCAATGCATTGTTTGAAAGATTTTAAAGCAAACAGAATAAAAATACCTTTTCTAGGGTTCAAAGAATGCTTAGAAATGGATTTACTGCTAAACGTTCAACATAACAACACTAAGGTCTGATTATGGTACTGTTGTATTTATTTGTACGCGGTCCAAATAAATCAGTGCTTTAATAGACAACCTTTAACACCTTCACACATTCTAGTACCTGACTTTTTGCCTCTTTTAAAAATACCTCACGTTTAGTTATAAAAGAAAAGCATTTTTCCTTAACTGAATTAATCTGTTTTCAAGTCTGAGAAAAGACTAGGTCATCATACCCTCTGAATATTTTTTTCAAATGTTTGTGGCGTATTGTGCTTAATCAATCTCGCCCCCATAGTATGATGGTGCCACCACCATGTTTCATTATAGGGATGGTGTATTAATAGATTTAAATTTTCTATTACAATATAGCATGAAGCTTTTTTACATGTCAACCAGAAAGATACGTTTTGCTATTACCTGATCTAAAATTTTGTTGGAGTGTCCCATGAATGATTTCTTTCTGCCAGCAAAGAGGAGGAAATCTGATTGATTATTTTTAAACCACTACTATTATACACTACTTTGTTTAGATTTACTATATAATGCCGAAATGAAATAAACCTGTTTTTTGGTTGCAATATTCAAACATGTAAAACAATGTTTTACCAATATGAATGCTTTAGTCAAGCGTTGTATTTTCTAAAAGTGGAAGACATCATCATATTACAGTCATAAAAAAAAAACATCTACATACAATCTATTGTATTTCACTGTTTCCCTGATGACTGTTTTATAAACACATCCTATTCCTACAAATTCACTAAAAATAAATAAAATTGAAAACCCTCACTGAAACGAGATAATTTATGTAGTTTTCAAACATTATTTCTAATATTGTATGTAACAGAGCATAGAGCTGATAGTGGGACAAATTTGGGGGTAAGAGAGTTTTTCTGTTCTATGAGACTAATATTAAAGAAAACAAAGCAACAGATTCAAACACACTTCATATAAGAGGACTGGACGTCCTCCCAAAGTACACAACCATGATTAACTTTCATGAGAGGTGAGACGGGAGGGGCATTAAGAAAAGGTTAAAATTACCAGAGGGAACATAGACAAAGACCAAGACTAATATAATGTTCTTGAACATCAGACCAGAGGACACTTTAGATGTGAACCATTGGCAGAATTCTAGGAACATAAAATCAAGCTTGCAGTGAAGCATGGCAATGGAAGTGTCATGGTTTGAGGGTCTTTCTTTCTGCAGGAATTGGCCTGTTCATTATCATTAAATCCTTTAGGAAATCTGTATCGATCAGAGGGAGGTTGAGAAAAATGTGACACTATCTGTGAAAATGTTGAAGCTGATGCAAAACATAATACATTTACAGAGGAATGGCTTGGAATTTCGAAATGGAAATCAAGCAGAAGCAGTTTTTCTTCAAGCTGCTTAGTAAGGTCAAAGATCTGTAACACTTTTGCTGTCTATCTCCTCTACAGGTAAGTCACAGGCTGGAACAAAAGACCGATTTACAACCTCCTAAATATTCGATAGCAGCTACTCATAAAAAACAAAGCTCCTGAATCCTATAGTTTGAGGTTTAGTTTTGTAGCAGGGACAATCAAGGATATGCCCGTCATGCAAGGATGGTGATGTGGGAGTTTTTGTGTATAAGTTAGCCTCTTTGTGTGTGTGTTCACTGCCCGCCATGCGTGGCTAGACAGAGTCAGGTGTTCTGGGAGGGGCGCTGGCACAGCGGTGTGCCCATATGCTTGTGACTGATTGGCGGGCACAGGGAGGGCAAATCCAACGGAAAAGGGATCTGTACTATGCTTGTGGTGCATGACTTCATCCCTCCTGCAGGCACAGAGGGCAGACAGACAGGCTGATTTACCAAAAAGGATACTGTTGATGCAAGACAAAGAACTAAGGTACAACATAAAAAGCAAAAAATGCAGGAAATAATCTGTATGTAAAAAAAAAACATCGCTCTTTCGTTTTTTTTTTATATACTTATCTTGTTTGTTAAATATTTCCTCAGATGACTCCTTTAACTTCCCAACACTAGAAAACAACTTTTCTGATTATCCATGAAATTTATGCATCTAGTTAAGCAGCCTAAATCTTTAACATTAAGCTCATAAGACTCCAGTGCAGATGTTTTTTGATGTTTGTTAGGTGTGAGTTTGTGTGCAGAGTTGACTTTGCCACAAGGTGGCTTGGTCAGTGCACTGAGATGCAGCTTGCGTCATCCAAACACCCACAGACATTATCAGAGTCTTACACACACATTTCCAAAATCTGTAGGAAGAGGCGTTTGGATCATGACACCGTGCAGCTGCATTAACACGCGCCCAAGTTTCAGTTTAATCCAGGGAGATGTGAGGAGCAAACTATGCCTTTTTGAAGTTCATTAGCAGGCAACTCCCAAAAACACTGAGAACTACAAGCAGCTTGTGTGATACGGAGGTTATTGCCACCACTGATGTGACTTTTTTAAAACATAAATAAAAATAAACATGAGCATTTTTGTCAAAAAGTTTAAACCTTTAGAAAAGGATTGGAAGCTATATTTTTTCAAGGTTGAATTATTATATAGTACACAATATCAAAGACTTTTGAAAGCAATAATTTCATGCAAAAGTATATTTTAGCATAAAATATAGTTCCTGTTCCTTTGATCTATATTTCTAGCTAACTGACAGAGTTCAGTAACTTTAAAACTCAAGTTTATGAAAGGAAACCAACCAGTTTTAATACTTAAGCAAAATTAGACAGATTTAGAGTATGGTTGGGGTGTAACTTGCAAAAGAATATTACCAAAATATTTGTAAAGATGTATGCATATATTTAAGGTTATGGATTGATTTTAGTCAAATGGGGATACCAGAAAATGTTTTTTGTTTTCGTTTCGTAATAAGTTCCCCATTGAGAAAGAACAATTCAAATGATTCAATCAAATGCCAAAGTCTTGTCCATGGTGATGACTGAGAGTAAACTTTGAACCAAAATTGTTGATGTTTTTAAGTGTTTGGTTTATAATCTGCGCCATTCAGCACCTAGCAACCATCCTACAACCAATCAGGGCCAGTCCTTCCGTGTAACCTTGACAACACACCCTGATTCCCAGAATGTACATCCATGCCCCATGCAGCGCATTAGCTGGCGAGAGCCAGACTTGAGACATTACTAAAGCTTAATTTAGGACATTAGTGTACTGAAGATAAACAAACATCTTAGAGAGATTGGCTACAGCTTCCAATTTATTAAAGGGGTGGGATTTGATAGAAACGCTGCTTTTCGTCCAGCAGAAAAACGTGGAAGAGAAGTGTTCAGAGCATTACTTTCAGGTGGAGGGTGAAAGAAATAAAGAGCTAATGGAAAACAGAATCGATTCTAACACGTCTATCATGTTCAGTGTATGATATTAGGAGTATATGGATAGAAGAGAAAGTCAAAGCAGTTTTGCTGCTTACTTAGACTGAGGTTAGACAATGTTCTATGATCATTTGGGTAAGGCCCAAAACTAACCAAGCTGTCCTTTCTGCTTTTATACACAAACCTGGTGGCTTTATGGTAAAAGACGCTTGAAGTCTCATTGACTCCCTGCTCACTTCCTATTTCACCCCCAAGACATCCTCTATTGCTCCCTCCCACCATTCCACGTCCATTTCTTCTTCCTCTCTGCTGCCTTATTCTACCTGTCTAATTTGCATAGGATGCCTTATTTGCATACATATGAGCTAAAGAGAAAGGGGATTTGGGAGCTTGAGGAAAAAAAAAACACGGGGGAAGAGGAGGAGGCGAGATATGCAGGCAGGCGGCTGCTGATGAAAAGAAATGAAAAAGGGGCCTTTCAGAAAGAAGCTGCAACCGCCACCCCTCTCTCTCTCTACCTCTCTCTGGATTTTGTTCCCCACCTTTTCTCTTTGAATTCTGCTCTCGCCCTTTAGGTCGCACCTTAGAGAGCGCCTGCAAAGGCCCCATTAACGTGAAATATCAGGCTGAGAGACGGAGAAGGCAAAGACAAGAAAAAAAGGGAAAAAATAACCAGCAAAAGAGCAAATGCAGCAAGGGCCGAATAAGAAGAGGGGGGTAAAACAGAAGAGGGAAAAATCAGAGCGAAAAGCTGACAGATAAATACAGCAAAGAAGCTTGTATGTACGTATCAGAAATCTATTCCCTGCAGCAGCCTGGCTCTGTGTTGCTGCGGTGTTGCTGTGGTGGCGATGGATGGTTGCTTCGGCAGAGCAACATTGATTGGTTGTGAAGTAAATCCCCCCGTTTTGTAAGCCCCGAGGGGTGAGCTGTTTCCCTCTGAAAAGGACGGAACATGACAAGCCCCTTTGCTTCAGTTGCACATTAAACACGTACACTGAGGGTACAGCAAAGTATCTTTGCACATCCACACACAAAAAACAACCAACACCTCTCCTATATTTCCACATAAGTCCGACCCAAATGCAGCCCATGCAATCTGTCCCACACAAATACCTTATGGTTTTACACACACAATCTAACAGCCATATTTATCCTGCACCCTCCTGTTAATTGCATGCATCTAATAACCTGGTGGAAATAGAACCAGAGCAGTGCTCTCTCTTGTCTCGTCTCCCCCTGGACAGAGTCCAGACGTGAGGCAACTGCAGAAGCCAGGAATATGAAAAGGCAGCTGCAGATAGAAGGGCAGATACAGATGAGCATGTCTTGTTTTGTGTGTCTGTTTGAGTGTGTGTGTTTGTTTCTCCTCTTTGTTTGATCTCTACAACTGGGCCTAAAAGGATGCAGAAAAACCATTCCTGATACCATTCCTGTAACAGACACTTGGATGAACATAGATGATCATAGTTTTTTAAACAATCTATGACGTTTTGACATTTTTTACTTGGAAAAAACTGCTTAACTGTGTTTTTAGTAAACATAAGCAAAATTATTACCAAATTTTTTTATTTATTTATAGCTATTTAGAATCTTCATCATTATCTTCATCTTCCAATTTATCCAGGACTGGGTCAGGGGGAAGCAGTCCCAGTAGAGACTACCAGACTTTCCTCTCTCTAGACCCCTCTTTCATCTCTACTTGGGGTATCCCAAGTCACTCCTGGGCTAGCCAAGACACATAGTCCCTCCATCGTCTTCTAAGTCCTCCTCTTATTGAGACATGTCTGAAACACCTCCCTAGATGGCATCCAGGGGGCATCCAAAAATGATGTCTGAGCCACTTCAGTGACTCCTCTCAAAGTGGAGGAGAAGCGGCTCTACTTAGAACCTTTACTGGATGACCAAGCTCCTTACTCTATCACTGAAATAGTGCCCAGCCACCCTGTGGAGAAATTTAATTTCAGCCTCTTGTATCTGGGATCTCATCCTTCAGTCATGATCCAGAATTCATGACCATAGGTGAGGGAGATTGATAGACGGATCGGTGCGGCTGCTGCAATAATGAGGACGCTGCACCGGTCTGTCGTGGTGAAGAGAGAGCTGAGCGAAAGGGCAAAGCTCTCAATTTACCGGTTGGTCTACGTTCCTACCCTCACCTATGGTCATGAAATTTGGATCATGACTGAAAGAACAAGATCCCAGATACAAGCGGCTGAAATGAGCTTTCTCCGCAGGGTGGCTGGGCTCTCCCTTAGAGATAGGGTGAGGAGCTCGGTCATTCGGAAGAGGCTCAGTGTAGAGCCGGTTCTCCTCCACATCGAGAGGAGTCAGTTGAGGTGGCTCGGACATCTTCTTCGGATGCCCCCTGGACGCCTCCCTTGGGAGGTGCTCCAGGCACGTCCCACCGGGAGGAGGCCCAGGGGACGACCCAGGACACGCTGGAGAGACTATGTCTCTCGGCCTGGGAGCACCTAGGGCTTCCCCCACCAGAGCTGGAGGAGGTGTCAGCGGAGAGGGAAGTCTGGGAGTCTCTGCTTTGTCTGCTGCCCCCGCTACCCGGTTCCGGATAAAGCGGGAGACGACCAGTATGAGTACGAGGTGAGGGTAGGAACGTCGACCAACCATTAAATCAAGACGCCCACAAAACACATGTGAACCAGTTGAGCAAACTCCCATGATCCAAGACAAGGACTTTCCAGGGAGGTTGAACAAGTGTGATCCCCTATAGTTGGAACACACCCTCTGGGCCCCCTTGTTATGCAGGGAAACCATCACCCTGGACTACCAGTCCAGGGGCACTGTCCACCACCTCCATGTGATGTTAAAGAGACATGGAAGCAACAACAACTCAACAATATTCAGTGACCTGATGTGCTCAGTCCAGACCTCATCCACTATCAAAGCCCCTGAGGCCTTGTGACCGTGGAGTTTTTGGATATGACATCCGTGACTTCAGCCTGGGTGACAGATAAATCTGATCCTGAGAACCCTGTCTTTTCCTCTGCCACAGAAGGTGTGTCATCCAGATTTAGGATATCCCCGAAGTATTCCTCCCACCATCCCATGATGTCCTTTTTAATAGTCAGTAGCTTCCCACTCCAACTAAAAAAAGTCTTAGCAAAGAACTACTTCCCACTCCAGAATGCTTTGAGGCTGACCAATAGTCCTTCCTCATGATCTCTCCAAACTCCTCCCAGGCTTGAGTTTTTGCCTCTGTGACCGCCTAAGCAGTTGCACGTTCTGCTTCATGATACCTGCTTTCTGCCTCAGGGGTCCCACAAGCCAACAATGCTTGACAAGAACCCTTTTTCAGCTTGACACATCCCTTACTGCCATTGTCCACCAAAAAGTTCAGAAATTGCCACTGCAACAGGCACAGCAGAGCTTACCCCCAAAACTAAGGGTGCCCGCATCAACAATATCTGAAGTTAAATACCTTCTTGACCAAGGGCTCCACAAAATGTCCAAGCAGATCCACTACTCGCTTGGGCCATCCAAAGATCCCCACCGGGTGGTGTTCAGTGGACAGCTCTGCCCCTCTCTTCACCCAAGTGTCTAAGACATATGGCCAAATCAAAAGATACAACTACAAAGTCGATCCCCAGTCTTGGTGATCGACTTGGTGATCAAACCAATTATTGCATGCTGTCAAGTGCACTGATGGACATCCTTATGCCTGAACATGGTGTTCATTGCACAGGAGTCCAACAATTAAATACCACTAGGGTTCAGAGCAGGGAGTTAATTCCACCCAATCATGCCCCTGTAGGTGTCACTTTAATTTCCCACATGGGCATTAAAGTCCCATAGTTAAATGATGCCAAGGAGGAACACTATTCAACAATCCCCTCATGGATGATTAGAACGCCTGGTACTCCATGCTGCTGTTGGTCTGACAGGTCAGAACAACAGTCAAAGACGTCCTCCCTACCCGTAGGTGAAGGGATGCAATCTTCTTATCACTAGGATTAATGCCAAAATGACAAGGCTAAATTGCGGAGAGACAAGCAGACCCACCTAGCTCCTCTGCCTCTCCCCATGGGCCATTCTATAGTACAAGAGATTACAGCCTCTCTCAAGGAGATGGGTTTCAGGGACCAGGCTATGTTTGAAGGCCAGCCCTACTATTTCTAGCCGGTATTACTGCACCTCCCGTACAAGCTCTGGAACCTTCCTCCCATGCGAAGGGAGGAAGGCATTCCATGTCCCCAGAGGAAGTTAGAGTGTGAAGTTGCCTCCACTTATGACTGCTGCCCTCTTGGCACAGACACCTTGTGATACCCCCTACAGCTGGTGGCCCCCCTGCTGGATGGCCTTGGGTCCACTTTGGGTCCACTTTAACATACTGCCCAATTTCATGCTGGTGTGCTACAAGATTTCCTTATTTGTCAAACCAGAACTAAAGTATAACTTTAAATGATCCTTGACATTGCTCATTTTAGTGAGGACAATGCTTCTTTTAAGATGTTTCGCTTCCCGTCCAGGAAGCTTTCTCAGACATTTGAATTGAGAAAGCTTCCTGGACGGGAAGCAAAATGTCTTCAAACCTTGGAAACCAAGTCCAGTGGATTGTTTTTTAAACTTTTACGGAACACAGATTTATCAACTACTGTTCTCCTTTACAGCACATATTTGTATGGATTAACATATTTCTGATTCATTCCATCCATTTTCTGTTACGCTTTATAACAGCTGGGGTCGCAAAGGTTGCTAGTGCCTATAGAGACTGACACGGGAGTGCATTTACACTCCTGTCCCGTCCCACTCCCCCAGAAAAAAATGGTGTCCCGTCCCGATCCTGGGCCAGAGTATCTAAATCCTGTCCCGTCCCACTCCTGGTGAAATTACTCCCACTCCCATCCCGCTCCCATTCAAAATGACTCCCGCTCCCGCACCACTCCATTCCATTCTTGCTGTCTTCAATAAGATTTCTGCCAATACACTGAATCTGAATTTCTTTTGAGCGCGGGTGAAAAACTCAGAGCGGAAGCACTGTTGGTTTTTGGGTCGTGTAGTTTTTTTGACTCGCATTATAGTGTAGGCTTCAAGAAAAAAAACTAAAAAAATGGCGGCGCCAATACTGGATTTTTTTTCTTTCTATTTTATAAAATTTTTTGGCATCGATCCTAGTTTCTTTTAGCTACTATTGGTTTGCTCCCGCTCCAGTCTGCCCCCGT